>NC_081407.1:652871961-653171961 GCF_030272615.1 Cryptomeria japonica | reverse complement strand
TCCCTCTCCCCTCTCCTCTCCCCTCCCCTCTCCTCTCCCTCTCTCCCTCTCCCCTCTCCTCTCCCTCTCTCCCTCTCTCTCCCTCTCCCCTCTCCTCTTCCTCTCTCTCCCTCTCCCCTCTCCTCTCCCTCTCTCCCTCTCCCCTCTCCTCTCCCTCTCTCACCCCCCTCCTCTCTCTGTCTCTGTCTCTGTCTGTTTGTCTGTCTGTCTGTCTGTCTGTCTCTCTCTCTCCTTCCCTCTACCTCTCTACTTTTTTAAGGCTTAATAACACGTACGCGGTACTTATTACTCATAAGTGCGTACGGGGTACTATTCCCATTATTCGATACCCTGGGATAAATTTTTTAGGCTTACTAGCGTGTACGTGCTACTTATCAGCCCAGAATGGGAAAAAAGAATACCATTGGGCTTGTCAACATTTTATGGTCTAACAGCGCGTACGCGGTTATCAATGTAGCGCGTACGCAGTTTATAGACATATTTTTAGTTGCCCAAGAGCCTCAATGACCTCAAAAGAAGTTTGAGGACATCGAAGGCCCCACTAGAACTATGTCTGCACTTCTATCACTGTTGTATACATAAAAGTAAGTGAATTTTTTGTTTTTGCATGATTTCAAATGATTGAATTGTTATTTTTAGTAGTTTTTTGTTTTTGCATGGTTTCAAATGATTGAATTGTGATTGTTTAATAGTTTGATTCCAAAAAATAGTGATAAGATGCATATTTATGGTTATTTGTTTATTTATGAACTTTTCTTTACATATATATGTAATATGATTCTATTTAGGTCAACCGATCTCAACCATGGGAATGAACAAGCGAGGAATGATGGAACAATGAGAGGCTCAAAAGGAAAGACAAAGGCATCGTATGAAAAAATTGCATGACATAAGAACAATGAGAGAAGAAGGTATGTCAACCTCAACATCTCAATTCGATTTACCAAATGAATATAATGCACCTAATGCAATTGAAGAAGAAACATTTGATAATTTACCGTTTGAACCTAATGCAATTGAAGAAGAAACATTTGATAATTTACCATTTTAACCTAATGCAATTGAAGAAGATACCGCATTGAATAATCAATTAAATGATGAACATATTACACCTTCTCTACTTGATGAATTTAATGTACATAATGCACCGATGTTAACACCTCCTAGAATCATTCGTAGGAAACCAAAGTATCTAATTGACATTGATGAGAATATATTGAAGTCAATGCCCAATAAAATGAATGAACGAACTTGTAGGAGAATGGTTAAAAGAATATGGCAAAACTATTTTAAAAACTTAAATCAAACCGCAAGATGTCAATTAATTGTTCAAATGATTAAAAATTTGAATTTTAGAGAGACAATGGAAATTCTAGGCCTAAGATCATCTGAAAGTAATAGTGAAAGAACTATTGTCAGAAATCTATTTGATGCATATCAATCTATTGGTTCAAAATCACGTAGTAAAGATTCTAATGCTACTCGATGTGTCATTACATCAACCATAATGAGCAAGAAAATAAAAAAAGATTGTTTGATAAGAAAAACAAGTAACTCATTAAACGTTAGTAGAACAACATTAAGTAAAGCATTAAAGAGGCGAGAACAAATAGAGGAACCTAACAATAATTCTCTTTGGGCATTCTCGGGTAGACTACCACGCAAAGACAAGGTTGTTGTAGATACACTAAAAACATTAATTGAAAATTTTTGGCATGACAACACAAGATTATCACCCAACCAAAGAGATGTTGTTAGAAGGCGAATTGGGTCTAAAAATCATGAGCCACATGCGAAACACTATTTGGATATGACTTAAACTAAATTTTATGAAAGATTCCTTCAAAAGTTTACTCAAATAAAAATTTCTCAAAGATTTTTTGAAATGGAAAAACCTTTTTATATTAAGATTAATCATGTATGCACCACGTGTTGTTGTAGGATGCATATTGAATTTTCCATGCATTATGATATTTTTCATCATATTTGTTCTACTTTTCACACTAACGATGTTTTGCAGGAATGTAATATACAAGCACCTCCTAAGTCGGCAAGATAATTTATTTCAAGTGTGTTATGTAATAGACATGATGGTTGCATTTATTATAAGATGCCTTGTTTGGAAGATTCTTGTGCTATATGTGGTGGTTTGCAACGTTTACCAAGATGCATACATTTGGAGAGCACACATGAAATTGGTACGAAACTAGTTTCTTTCGGAAAATACAAGACAGTCACATATGGAGTTAAAGATGGAAAAGATTTGAAGAGATGCGAGCTAGTGAAAAATGATATATGTGTAGCTCAATTTATGAAAATGTTTCAAGAGAAACTAGTTTATGAGTACATAATGCATACACATAGAGCTCGATGGTTAGATGAGCAATTCAAGTTGTGTAAGGACACATTTCCTCTTGGCACCATTGTCTCTATCGTTGATTTCACTGAAAATTATACACTACAACCTCAAAATGAAGTGTAATCCATGTATTATCACTCTACACAAGTTTCTATTTTTGTACACATAGCATTCATGCATGCAGATGATAGTACAAAGGAGGATAGAAAGGTTGTAAGAGAGTATCACTTCTACATAAGTGATGATCGTACTCATTCATCAGAGTTTGTACAAGGATACTTTAAATTTTTCTATGATAGTTTAAGGGAAAGGAACATACGATACAACCGACACTTAATATGGTAAGATAATTGCACCGCACAATTCAAGAATGCAAGGATGTTTTATTGGCTGACAAGGATGCATGTGACAAGAAGTGTACAACATTTTTGGAATTTCACTAAGGCTAGACATGGTAAGGGAGAGCACGATGGTGTAGGAGCATGTGTGAAAAGAGCCCTAGCCAGGGAATAATTGAAGTACGAAGGTGGGGCTGAGTTGGTAGATGTAGAAACAATTGTGTGATGGTGTAAGTCTACGATGGGTCCAGGTAATCCAAGTACGTCATTGGTTTGTAGATATTTTTGGTTGTTTACTGAATCTAACATTGAAAACTATCTAGATTGTTGTACAGTTGCAGGATTGAGTGACATGCACTCATTTATGAGTTCAAATTCAAGTTCATTGGTAATTTATACGAGACAGATGGTATGTTTTTGCTCTTCATGCATGTATTGTTTGTGGGAAGAATGTGAATCAGAAGAGTGGGTTGACAAATGGTATTGTAGACCATTGGTTCCCATTGATTCATATCAAATTCCCAAAGCACTACAATTGAGTCAGATGGAGACATCAGTGGATTTTGACCATGTATCCGACCTAGTGGATTCAGGTGATTTTTTGAGTTAATTTTTTTGCAAGTATTCTTTTTGGTTCATTTTGTTGTACATCATACTTTATTTTTGGTATTAATTAACACTTTATAAAATGTAGGTCATGTGTATGCAGTTGTTGCAGAAGAGAACAATGAAGAAGGAACAGATTACTATTTGTGTCGTTGTGTTGAGCCTAAAAGAAAATTGACAACCACAATCATTGATGGAGAGGGTATTGAGTACCCAATAGGGTCTGTTGTCGTGACAGGAACATGGCTTTGGAGATACCCTATCAAGAATTCTGATGTTTGGTTGTTTGAGGACTTTGAAACACATAGACATATTCTTCATTTCTCTAACCTTGTTGTTGCAACAAATATTCATTTGATGAAGTATCGTGGTAGATCTCATAACAAGATTTTATGGAAAGTTCGTGAATCTGACCATGAGGCAATACTTGACACAATACGGGTTAGAGCCGATCCTGAAGGCTCACTTGTTTGATTCTACGGTTCAGAGTAGAATGATTTTGAGAATTTTGTATAATTCGTCGATGAATTGTTCTATATTCGTTTTTTGTATATATAAATGCCCATGAGCTATTTTTACATGTTTAGGGGCATAATTTTGTATATTTAAGTGGCAATGAGCTGATTTGTACATATGTACATGCCAAATTTTGTATATTAAAATGGCGATGAGCTGAATCACACATATTGTAATTCCAAATTTTGTATAAAAGCCCATGAGATGATTTGTATATTAAAATGGCGATGAGCTGAATCACATATATTGTAATGCCAAATTTTATATAAAAGCCCATGAGATTATTTGTAAGACAATTTTTTGTATAATCAAATAGCCAAGAGCTGATTTGACCATATTTAGAGGCAAATTTTTGAATAATATGTGACAATGTTTTGTGACTATTTTGTGTGTCAATATTTTGTGACTATGTTTTGAGTATATGTGATGTGTCCCTGGTCAATCATGAGCACTCTTGATTCTTGTATAATCATGGATAATTATTTGAGTCATTATCGGGTCATAGGGGTCATAGATTGAGACTAGATACAATTTGAACAAAAATTGTCATTGTTGTCAAAAAAATTGTCAAAAAAGTTGTCAAGCAACTTCTACATTGCATCGGTAGGTTATGACTCTCGACGTTCTAGTGCTTTGGGATGCACGACAGGGCCATGCCTAGTGTAAACCTGCCCACCTGGACATGCTCACGATGTTGGTTTGTGCACACGAGGAACATAATCAATTCTAGCCAATCTTGCAACTTTTCCTTGCAAGCAATTGACGATTTTTTGAGTAGACGAAAAAATGCTACTAATTGAAAATGGCTCCGATTCGTCAAAAACCGAGATAGGTCATTGTAGAGGAGCCTCACATGACCCCACAAGATCAAACAGATTGATCATATGTGTCATGGATTGGAAGAAACCATCCGTCAAATTTTGACAATTTTTTGGACTCAGGGCACTTGAGAGATCTCGCCGGTAGGGTATGACTCTCGATGTTTTGGTGCTTTGGGATGCACGACAGGGCCATGCCTAGTGTAAACATGCCCACCCGGATGCGCTCATGATGTCGGTTTGTGCACACAAGGAACAAAATCAATTCTAGCCAATCTTGCAACTTTTCCTTGCAAACAACTGACGGTTTTTTGAGCACGCGAAAAAATGCTACTAATTGAAAATGGCTCCAAGTCATCAAAAACTGAGATAGGCCATTGTAGAGGAGCCTCACTTGACCCCACAAGATCAAACAGATCGACCGTATGTGTCGTGGATTGGAAGAAATAGTTTGTCAAATTTTGACAATTTTTTGGACTTAGGGCACTTAAGAGATCTCATCGGTAGGGTATGACTCTCGACGTTCTGGTGCTTTGGGATGCATGATAGAGCCATGCCTAGCGTAAACATGCCCACCCAGATGCGCTCACGATGTCGATTTGTGCACACGAGGAACAAAATCAATTCTAGCCAATCTTGCAACTTTTCCTTGCAAGCAACTGACGGTTTTTTGAGCAGGCAAAAAAATGCTACTAATTAAAAATGGCCCCGAGTCGTCGAAAACCAAGATAGGACATTGTAGAGGAGCCTCACGCAACCCCACAGGATCAAACAGATTGACTATATGTGTCATGGGTTGGAAGAAACAATTCGTCAAATTTTGACAATTTTTTGGACTCAGGGTACTTGAGAGATCTCACCGGTAGGGTATGACTCTCGACGTTCTGGTGCTTTGGGATGCATGATAGGGCCATGCCTAGCGTAAACATGCCCACCCGGAAGCGCTCACAAAGTTAGTTTGTGCACACAAGGAACAAAATCAATTCTAGCCAATCTTGCAACTTTTCCTTGCAAGCAACTGATGGTTTTTTGAATAGGCAAAAAAATGCTACTAATTAAAAATGGCTCTAAGTCATCGAAAATAGAGATAGGCCATTGTAGAGGAGCCTCACACGACCCCATGGGATCAAACAGATCGACCGCATGTGTAGTGGATTGGAAGAAACAGTTCATCATATTTTGACAATTTTTTGGACTCAAGGCACTTGAGAGATCTCATCGGTAGGGTAAGACTCTCGACGTTCTGGTGCTTTGGGATGCATGACAGGGCCATGCCTAGTGTAAACCTACCCACCCGAACATGCTCGCGACGTTGATTTGTGCACATGAGGAACAAAATCAATTCTAGCCAATCTTGCAACTTTTCCTTGCAAGCAACTGACGGTTTTTTGAGCAGGCAAAAAAATGCTACTAATTGAAAATGGCTCCGAGTCATCAAAAACCGAGATAGGTCATTGTAGAGGAGCCTCACACGACCCCATGAGATCAAACGGATTGACTGTATGTGTCGTGGATTGGAAGAAACAGTTCATCAAATTTGACCATTGCGAGCGTGAGGGTGCTCTCGCACCAAACACATTGTTGTTTATATTCATATTGTCAATTTTTGTTGTTTATATTCATATTGTTAATTACATATGCAAATATTCATTTAAATTTATAAAAGGGCAGCCACCAAATACAACGAATACACAATAATGAACTGAATACAAGGAGTTTTGTAGGGTTAATTCAACATTTTAGAAATTTTATCAAATCATATTCCACGATTGAAATGCTTTATATCATATATTTTTGTTGTTTATATTCATATTGTTGATTACATATGCAAATATTCATTTAAATGTATAAAAGAACAACCACAAAATACAACGAATACAAAATAATGAACTCATTACACATTTATTGGATTGAATATTGATATTTATATATATAAAAAAATGCATGTCTGCCAAGTCAATACAAGTATTACAAAAATGTGGCATATGCCATGTCCAAATCGATATACAATAAAAATGTAGAATATATCTACATGTATTGGTCATTCTATGACCAAAACTAACACTATATGATCCTAAACTTGTGGTGGATCATCAAAATCAAGCCTCTTCGGTGCAGTACGCGGCTCTGTAGATGGCTGCAAAACCACAATTCAAAAGCCAAGTTAGAATTCTTTTGTAGAAAATAGTTCACAATTAACATCATAACTATGCATTTAACTTTAATTCCTTTGCAATTGAAATGTAGATTACCTCATCGGCTGATCCAGGAGCTAATGTCTTTGCTCTCATCTCCTTGTCACTCTTAGGAGTTTTCTTGAAGACATACTTAAATTGATCCACATTATGGCCGTACCGCGAAGGAGTCTATTGTAGATTAAATGTACAATTAATACAATGTACTAACATAAATATATCAAAAACACTTAAAAGCTATAATATAGAGAACAATGACGTACTTGTTCCTGAGATGCTTCTCCAATGGACTGAGGATGGCTCACCATCGATGTAGAAACTGACGCTATTACCTATACAAAAAATGTAGAAAGATTAAATACAATTAATATAATGATAAGTATTGAAGGTTGAAAACAATTAATTTTGCATATCAAACAAAAGTGTACCGGATCTTGAGATGCTTCTCCAGTGCAAGGAGAAGGGTTTGCCATTGATGAAATAGGTATGGATATTTCCTATATGAAAAAACTATAAGATTATAATATATCACAAGTTCACATGTACACGTGCATATAATCATGAAATCAAGAAAATAAAGTAGAGATACATACCTCCGCCAGGCTCTCTTGATCCGTGGGCGAATCAGGTGCATTCAACATATCCACAAAGCTCAATGGCTGCTGTACATGTAAAATAGACAAAAAACACTAATCAATCTACAAACCCCAACTCATACTTGATTTCAACATTTTCAAACAATTGTACAACTAAAAATGTGTTCAATTACCTTCTTCACACGTTTTGGCGTCTTCGAGGAATTTTTTTTCTTAGGACGAGCCCTAGACGCGGAGGGGGTACCCTAAAAACACAAAATTAACATGAGATATTAGTACAGATAATAAATTAAACATAATTTTAAAAATCTAAAATGAAATGACTTGCATATTCCATCAAAACAATACATAAAAAGAGTTGTACAAAATATCATACCGTATAGCCTTGTAGGCCAAAATAGATCGCCGAGAGCATGATGTCATCAATCTGGGACATTTTATCCCCTGTCAATACCTACAAACTAGAAATTGGACCAAGCATTAAAGATAGTTAGTATATCTTGTATTTTTTTGAATTCAAAATGTACTATTCTATTTTAACATGTTACAAAATTTATACCTCAGGCATCGAAGTTGCAGCTGTGGTAACTGGGGGAGGTGTATGGGATACCACTGCTGCATCCTGAAATGCATATTATTTGTCTCAATTTAAATCGATGTATAAATGGAAATTCATTTATGTAATTACAAAATTAAAGTGATTGATAAATAAAATGTTATGAATTCAAATCAACACACCCGTGTCTGTGGCTCATGGGCAAACACCATGTCCATCAACTCATCTGTTAGTGTGACATCCTCAACCATGTGAGCCTGACATCTACAACCATGAATCGTGCATAGATGATATGAGTATCCATCTGTACCGGCTGCATCATCTATCCCCGAGCATATCCCCGAGCATCTGACACACACATGCTCGATGGGCTCTTTGTCACCCTCTAACGGCTCATCATCCAATACAATAGGGTGTGCTAATGATGTCTCATGCTGGATGATGGCACCAGTCAATGTTGTGGCCACTTGAAGAGTCTGTAGCTCCATCGACTCTTTCAACTCTAATGGGACAGCCTGATGCACCTTGGGTTTAGGTGCTAGGGGGCGGCGACTCTCCGCGGCTAATCGCCTACAAGCTCCAGGTCTATCTTGGGTAGAGCCACCACCTCTACCATGAAATTCTCTCATGTCAAAATAATTTGGGTGCACATTGAGCACAAACTCACAATATATTTTTCTCAAAAAATATAATGGCACCTCATAATTATTACAAGGTGGATCATCAAAGACCATCTACCACCTCTGCCAAAAAAGATTCTTCATCTGCACATTGGTACACCAATGTATGGGAAACCTCTTTGCATTAAGAGGTAATGACTGACTAGTTTTGGGATCAACAAAAAGGGCACATATTTGTTGTTTAGAAATATTTTTGTTTTTTACTCCATCGTATGATAGCTCATTGGCATAGAATTGACGACACCTATCCCTAAAGCTTCCCCATTTGGTAATTTATGTGGAAACAGCTATGTCACCACTAGCTAATGTTTCTAGGCTAGTGGCAAGGGATTGATGATGGTCAAGTTCAGAATTTTTTAATTTTACAATCAGTCTATTGATTTTAGATGTATTTTGTCCTAATTGATTAATTAATTCTTCCTGTGTTTCGGCTGTGCGGTCAAAAGGAGGAATTGGGGGTTGTTCTTGTGTGTTTTCAGGAGGTGCATTTGGTTGTTCTTGTGGGTTTTTAGGAGGTGCATTTGGTTGTTCTTGTTCTGGATTAGAAGAATCTGGTTTTTGAAACAAAAAATGAAAAAACCTAATCAAAATTAATGAAATTAAATTCAAAATGTAAAACAAATTGCATAAACTAGAAAGAAAGACAAAAATAAACAAAAACTAACCTTGATCCATAGCCTGGAGGACAAATTTAGCACCCCGTTCACCGTTTAGGTTAGAAAATGGGGAAAAAACAAAGTAAAAAATGCGCTTTACGGGTAAATGAGACCCAGTTTTTTTTAAAAACTTTTTTTACCAGGCACCACGTACGTGGTTTTATTTGGATTATTAGCACGTACGCGCTCATTTTCCTATAAGCAACATGTATGTGCTAATTTTCCTAGGCGTAGTGCGTACACGCTCATTTTCCTAAAAGCAGCGTGTACGCGCTGCCTGTTTTTCCAAGTTTTTTTTGGGTGGTGTCCACTTTTTTGACCACCATCTTTGTGCACACGCCCATGTATGAAATTTAAATAGATTAAATATGATATTCATTTCATATTTTAATGGTCCAATATGTTTTTTTTTTCTTTTGGCAAGGTGGCAATTGCACTTGATATATTTTATTAATAATAAATAATTTTTACAATATATTTAAAAACTGGTTCAAATTGAGCTCCCAGAGAAAAGAACCAGCAAGAAAAACTCTAGTCATTGCTCATCAACATGAATATAGAAGAGAAGTAGTGAACAATCCTCTAGCTGAAGCTAGTTACAAAATAGAGATCAACAAAGGAGCATGCATGCTCTTTTACACATAGGAGCATGCAAGCTCATTTTACAGAATAGGAGCATGCAGGCTCTTTTACACATAGGAGCATGCAAGCTCATTTTACAGAATAGGAGCATGCAATCTTATTTACAAAATAAGTTCCTGGGATATCTTGAATGCCCTGCAACAAAGAACTCCTGCAATCAAAATTGACATGCCCCTACACCAAAAAACAACTACAACCAAAAAATATATATACTACAGAATGCAGAGAATTTACAAGAAATGCAAGGTTCCAAAACATGACTGACACCAACGACATGAGATCTACGGTCCGCCGTTATAGACAAATGCCAAAGGAGAAGAGGTGAATGCAAAAATGCTAGAGAGAAATGAAGCCCAAAATTTTTATGTCGTAAATGAAAAGAAAGAGGAGATATATCATACAAAACTGACAAACCAAAAGAAACAATGTACAAAGATAATCATGAAAACAACGCTACTTCAAACTTTAAATGACATATGAAGGACAAATTCCCAATGTGAAAATAAATATCTCCATATTTCGCACCAGAAGAGAGTACCAAACACACGAACAACATCAATAACAACCAACTCATCATTAATGAATGCCAAGTGATGATCAAGTAAAGCAATGTACCTCAAATCAAAACCAAATGGAATTATGAAAAGAAATACCTCACCAAGAGAAGAGAATATCAGCTCGTATAAAAAAGCAATCATATAATAAGAAAGATTAAATCCTCAACTCTCTACGGGCTATAATTAATAGGTTTGGGAAGCTCATCAAATCACCCCCCAATCGAGAGGAATCAATAACAGTTTTGTCACAACCCATATTAGTGAGGCAATCAGCCAATGCATTACCTTCACGATAAACATGTGAGATGATGAGGTGCTCAAACGTATCAAGAAGAGTCCTTATTTGTTCAAGAATATACCAGAAATGCCAATTATCAGCTTTTCTTGCCTTGCAAGCATTAATGACAATAGTTGAATCACGTTCAATATGAAGGTATTTGAAATTTAAATCCTTAGCCATAGCAAGACCTTCTAAAAGAGCACAAGCCTCAACCATATTATTTGTGCCAGGAGAAATTGGCATAGCTTTTAATGCTAATAAAGAACCCAAATGATCACGAAAAACTATCCCTATTCCTGAATCACCAGGGTTTCCACGGGAGGATCCATCAAAATTCAATTTACAAAAAGGGGCATTAGGAGGATGCCATTTTATGGAATTTCTATCTACACGTGTTTTCCGAATCCTTGGAAAGGCGGGTGATACAGGAATAATGATACTTTTCCAAGAAGAGATCATAAAATTGTCCCAAGAAGAGAACTCTGAATTCATGTTAAAATATTTCTGGACATGAGCCTTAACTTGCTCAATAATACTTCTTTCCAAAATCCCGAGAACAACCAATAAATCTGATGAGTCACATCTAACAATGCGCTTGTTTCTTTCCCACCAAATGGCCCATATGATTGAAGAGGTAATTATAAACCACAAACAAGCAAATAGAGAAGATGAATACAAAACTGGCCAAGACTGAAACATGTCCCATAAAGATAAAGGTAAAGGGAATGAAAGAAATAACTTTTGTAGGACAAAATGCCAACAACTACTCACAAACTCACAATGAAGAAAAAGATGATTGACATCTTCAAGAGCTTTACCACATAAGACACAAGAAAAGGAGGCTGCAATATTAAATATGACTAAACGATCACTAGTCAAAATTCTATTTTGCAGCGCAAGCCAGGAAAAAACACCAGCTTTAGGTAATACTGAGTTATTCCAACAGAACAAAAAGGCATGATGAGGAGCATTTTGATTGGCCATTTGTTGAACAGCAAACTATCCTTCTTTAACAGAGTAGTTTCCCGATTTAGAAGGGCACCAAATAAGTCGATCTAAAGAAAGGAAGACCAACAATTCTGAAAGAACAAGATAGTAAACCCATTAGGACCTGGAACTTTGTCAGGGGCCATGGAAAAAACAACAGAATGAAGCTCATCTAAAGAAAAGGGCCTCATAAGAAAGTCATTATCCTCATGGGAAACAAGGGAGGGGATAGAATCTAAAAGAAAATCCACATGATGATCCATGGAGGAAGAAGAAAAAGAAGGAGATAACAATTCCTTAAAAAAAGACACCCCCTCCTCTCTAATTTGCTGATCTGAATTAAGGACATAACCAGACTTAGAATCCTTAATACTAAAAATTGTAGAAGCAGCTCTTTTAAGCTTGGCTTCAGCTTGAAAGAAGGCAATATTCCTATCACCTATTTTAAGCCAAACCTCACGAGATTTTTGCTGCCAATAGATTTCAACCCGGGAGCAAAGGATCTCCCAGTAAGCTTGCAATTTCTTTTGAGCATCATTAGTGGAGGAATTAGTGCCATGTCTAATAATCTCTTCATTAACAATCTTCAAATCATTGGCAACTGCCTCTTTTTCATCAAAAATATTCTTAAAGACCAATTTATTCCAAGCCATAATTTGAGATTTCACGAATTTCAATTTGGAATAAAATTGGAACATCTTAGTCCCTTTGCAAAACAGAGCACTTATCCACCATTGCTTTAATAAAGAAAGAAAATGAGGATGAGTGAACCACATTTTATCAAACTTAAAAGAAGGTCTAACAGAGGGAACATGATCCAATTTATCAAAATTGAGCAAAATTGGGAAATGGTCAGAATCTGAGGAGGTAAGAATCTCAGAAGAAAAGGAAAAGTTGCTCAAACGTAGGTTTAGGGAAATAAGAAATTTGTCAAAGTGAGAGGAAATCTGGCATTTAGATCTCCTATTAGTCCAAGTGAAAGAACCATTAGAAGGGAAAATATCAAATAACACATTATTTTGTACAAAGGAAGAAAAGTCATTAATAACCTTCTGAGTTGTAGGATTACCCCCTCTTTTTTCATTCGAGGAAAGGAGAGCATTAAAATCACCCCCAAGCACAATAAAAAAATCACCATATCGTAAAAACAATTCAGATAAGGAATACCATAAGTCGGTTTTATCTGAAGGAGAAGTCAGACCATAAATATTAAACAAAACAAAAGAGACTTCAAACCAGTCAACCTTTAACAACTGCCAATGAGAAGCAAAAGATAACATCTCAACTTTGACTGATTTGGGATTCCATAAAGTTACAAGACCACCAGAAGCACCCAAAGAAGGAACATGAACAACTTTCCAAAGTGACCATTTGGAAATTATGTTATCAAAAGAATCCTGAGAAAGTTTAGACTCTTGCAATAAGATGATGTCCACTTTTGAAGAATCAAGAAATTTCTTGATCCTTCCCCTTTTGTCATGGGCATTTAAGCCCCTGACATTCCAAGATAAAATCCTCATTTATCACAAGGAGAGCAACATGCCCTCCTTGTTTTGACATGGGAAGAAAATTTCTCTACAATAGTGGATTGAATACCAGCTGCAATCTCCTCCTTTATTTTAGCCAATTTTGGCTTTCGATCCCTCTTCTTAGGAGTTTTAACAATAAGGGGGGAAACAAAAGGAGATTGCTCCAAGGCTAGCTTATGAGAGAAATCAATTCCATACACATTAGAAACAGTTGAAGAAGGACAATCAATAAGATTCGCATCCACACCTTCAACTGAACTTGGCTGAGAAGAGGAAACATGACAACCATCATGGATAGGCCCCGAAGAGGCAGAAGTAGAAGAAAAAGGAAATTCAAAAAATTCCTTTGCAACAATCTCATCAAATAGATCAGAAGAAACTAAAAATAAAATATCTGAAGCAATAAGCTAAATCTTCTCTTCAGAAATGGAAAGAGAAGAAGGACACTTTGAAATGGGCAAAAAAGAATCACTATCAAAAATCAAACTATGAACAATTTTGGTATCATCTGCCAGACCCACAAAAGAAGAATGAGGAGAAGAATTAATAGAACAATGGTTTGTGCAACCATTTGAAGGTAACAACAATTTTGGAAACAGAACCGAAGGACAAGAAATTTGAAAAAAACTCGCAGAGGAGAACAAAAAAGGTTCAAAACGAAATTCAGAAGACCAATAATCCTTGAAAGAACTAGGAAGAAACTTAACAGAACAAAACCGATGAATGGCAGACAGAACAGAGAAGAACACGACCAGAGAGCAGAGAAAAGTAAAATCCATCAGAGGCACATCACATACTGTATATCCAGAAAAAGGAACGAGAGATGTAACAGAAAGAGGTAAAGGAGGAGAATCCTTAACATTATGATCCTTTAAAGACTGACGATCCTTGCTTTTAAAAAGGGAACATTGGTGAAAATCAGATGAAAAATCTGAACAAACTTGTAAAGGTGCATCAGAATCACCACAACATTGAGAGGTGAAATGGCCAAGTAACGGAGCACAAAAATGAATAGCGATCGAATCTTGAATCACCACAGGCTGAATCCATGCACCATATTTGGAGCAAATAGTAATCTTAGAGGGAATGGGTTTAGACAGATTTAATAACAAGCAATCCCTAATCGGAAGATGAGGTCGTTCGAAAGGAACTAAATCATGCTTAATAAAATTGCCCAATTTGTTTGCCAAGATTTCAACCATATATATATCACGATACTCCAAAGGAAGAACCGGGAAAGTTACCCAGAAAGGCATAAACTGTGGCTTCGCTGATTGAATATCAAAATGAGGAGACCAAGCATAGGTAAAAATTCCTATCCCAAAACAAAACCACCCTTTAAATTTATGCACACAATCCCTATACTTTTCAGAATCGAAAATCATAGTGAAATATAGAGAATCTTTATCAAACAGAAATAAATCCTTCATACCATCCCAATTAGACTTTGCCCATGTTAACAGTTTACCAAAAGAAACCGGAGAAAGAAGCTTACCAATGAGGGCAGTAGATTGCAATAACTTCACAGAGTCCTGAATCATGTAATCGGGGAATATAACCTTATACTGCACATAAGAATGTGGATTACCTCTGATCGAATTGGAAAATGCAAAGGGAGAGTTATGGGGAAGTGGATTTGGATGGAAGGGAGCTCGTTTAGCAACATGAATGTCATTCGGGGAAGAAAGGAAGTGAGGGTTCGAAACCAAAGTGTTATTTGGCCAGGTGACATAAGATGGGAGGGAAGGATTACAATCCTGGGAGGGAGATCTAGAAGAAGCTAACGGGGAAAAACCATCAGGACGCGGGGAGCCATCACAGATGTCGAATGGCGGTTGAGGCGAAACATACCTATGCTTCCTAGGTTTTTTAGAACAAAAAAAGGAATGAAAATTCTTAAAAGGAGTCTTTGGGTGATCAACAGGATGAGGACCCAGAATTCCCTGAAATATTAATGCCTTGGGAACAGAAGATTTATAATAAGAACGCGAAAGTTTTGGAATAGAATTACCTGTAAATTTGCGAAAATATGACGAAGCTGGCAGGAATTTGTCATAAGCCAATTCATGCCAGCGACCATCCTTGACAACCCATTGAGGAGAATGATCAGAAGTTTGTAGTTGAGCCATATCATGATCGTCAAATGGCACATCTGCCCATCGCATATGCCTGTTCGCCATTCCTTTAATGTCCTATCAGGTATTAGCTGGCAAATGCTAGTTATGAAAAGCCAAAATTGTAAGGGTTGAAGGGAACGACATGGAGAGTTGAAGCGACGGCGTGGTGTTGATTATTGCCATACTCATTGCTGAACGTGCTCTGAATCCTCCGCAGACATCGCATTGCATAATAAAAGTGAATAGTATAGTATGATGCTACTCCACGCAAAGGAAAAACTTAATCTGCCAAACAGTTCCACGAGGCAATATTTCTTTCAGGCATTCTGCCAAACAGTTCACCTGTCTAATTCGGTCAAACAATTTTTGGAGGCATTTTGTCAAGCAGTTCGCGTGCCTTGTCTATGCGTACACTTTCTCCATACACATCTAGCAGATCAATTAGAGCTACATGTGACTAAATCCATCTATCGTTTATCCTTGGATGTCCATGCCCTGTTCCAAACCTCTCATTTGCGCACAGGCTGGGAGGATGCTAATGTCCAGAAATGTTAATGGAGGTTAGAGCTTCAGCTGTGGAGGACGTGAAAGCATTGGCACCTATTATGCAGCGCGCATACATAGAATTCAACCTCTCTGTTGGGATTCCTCCTTCTGTAGACTTTGAGACAGTAGAGATTGCTGAACTAAAATGCCATTGTTTCAGAGCACGTTAACAGTTAACATTGTTTCAGAGCACGTTAACAGTTAACAGTTAATCAAACAATTTTTGGAGGCATTTTGTCAATCAGTTCATGTGCCTTGTCTATGCGTACACTTTCTGCATACACATCTAACAGATATTTTCACTTGTTTTTTTAATATGTTATTGTTTTTTAATGGTCCAATATGTTATTGTACATATATTAGAAATTAATTATTTATTGCATTGAATATCAAATCTTTGATAAAGACAAGCACTTTGAAATTTATTAATTAATTTTTAATTATTTTGATTTATATTTCTATCTATAGAATTTATTCTCATGCATGCAAAGGTAAACTTAGGCCCACAATTTTGAACTATTAAAGAATGGATGATGATAATAGATTTAACTTAGCTCAATGTCCCATGTTTAAAGTTGGGTGGTTTTTTAAAATATCATTTATGCTCTTATTTATAGATTATCACATTTTACCCATTCAAACCCCTAGGGAGATTTATTTTAAAAAATTAGAACATTAATAAAAGGTAGTAGTCTAGCATATAGTATGTTTAAGATAATGATGCACTGCTTTCTTATTTTGTTATGATTATTTCACGTGAATGTTCCTCTAATAATTTATAATTAATCATTGAATGATTTAAGAATAAATAATGCATGCATTTAAAAAGTGGGAAGGATCGGGAAGAGGAGAGGAAGAAAGATGAAAGGGATCAGAAGCAAAGGATGAAGGATTTGGAGGAAAAAACTAAGAAGATGGAAGCTTAGATTGAGAAGTTGGAGGAAGGAAAAAATGCAATGAAAAACCTATTGGTTATGATCCCGGATATCTTGACTGCTGTTACAAAGAACTTAGATGAAATCTCTAAAGTCCTTGAGGGATCTAGCACTCCTAAGCCAGTTGTGGACCTTGATATGGATGAAGATGCCATTGAGATTGGGACTGCAGAAAGTGCTCCTGGTGGAGCTGCAAAGAGAACGAGGGCGAGCATGAAGAAAGCTGATGTGGCTTCTCCAAAGGAAATCCCTAAACTTAAGGATAATATTAAAGAATTGTATGGGATTAGTGGAAATTTGGCTAATGCCCTGAAAAACATCTAGTTGCTCCTCTTCTGGATTTTGTCTGTTTTTGCTGGTTGTTGCTGGTTCTGTGGGGTATTTTGCTAGATTTTGATCGTTTCTGTACTGGCTTTTTAGCTGTTTGTTCCATCTTGTTGCTTAATGCTTTTATATCTTAAGGATATTTTGTAAAAGGTTTCGGCCCCCCTTCAAAACCTGCTTTTACCTTAATCAAAAAATAATGCATGCATTTAAATATGAGATCATAACACACAAATCGATATAGATTTGTACCAGGTCAACTCTCAATAGGTAGAAGAAGTTAATAAGAACTAAAATTTAAAATTTAAATTACAAAGGTTTGAGGCTCAATTTTACATATATGTGGAAATGACCAATGAGTTATGATCCAAAGTCAATCTATGGACTATACATAAAATTAAGGTTAGTGATCAAAGAGATAGGATACAATGAAAGTCCAAACTGAAATATATAGAGATGAAGCACGAGTGGGTCCAAAAACTATTTAGATATTGAATAATAAATGCAAGAAAAAAAATATTAGATTTAAAAATGAAAGATACAAACAGTGTCAAACCATTAGATATAAAATCCTAAGGGGTTCATAAATTAGATTCACTAATTTAATATAAGAGAATAAAACAACCTTTAAATAAATATCTAAGATAATAAATTAAATATACAATTAATTGAAAATTTAACTTAAATTAGAGTTAGAAAACATGTGTACCTAATTAAACCTAAAATAGGAATAAAATATTGTCACTAAATGTGTACCTCATAGTTAGAGATGAAATAGGCATTAGTAGACACATGCAACTAAAATTAGAGATTAGATTTGGAAAAAACTTGATCAAGACAACTACACTATGTGATATCCAAAACTATTTGTGAAGTTGCCTCCATATCTATGGATATGATTTCAATTGTGTAGAAATGATATTTAATATATATTTAACTTTGCGTGTAGACTTTATGTACCTACAAACAAATATATTGACCTAATGTATGTATCTGTAATGAAACTTTGATGATGTTGATAAATAGTTTTAGGATCTTGGGTAATAACATAAAAGTGTCTGTCTCCTTTTGATCTAAGCGGGTCAATAAAGTCAATAATTTTTTTTTTAACCTTCTCTCAATTGTAGGAAACAAAATATTAAGAATTTAAAGATAATGTAAACTAGTGATTTTTGAGATTTCTTATTATTTTTAATTTTAAAATATTAAAATATACAATTTCTAATATTTAATAAAAATATTTTATATTTTATAGTATTTTTAAGAGACTATCATTTCCCTATATTTCATACTACTAATTATAATTTTTTTCATGATTTTTGTTGATATTTTTTTAATCACATTTAAATGAGATTAATGATAATTTAGACACATATTTTTCGGCAAGGAATCATTTTTTCATAATTGTCCAAATTATTTTTTGTTAATAAGATGTCAATATGAATGATGATCTTATTTTTGAACTAAATCATCGTATTCTATTTTTACACATTTGTCTTATATTTTCTATTAAACCTATGTTGATTAAAAAATAGAAAATAAATATTATAATAATTAAATAAATTATGTCCAAGGGGTTGAGCTTAATTGGTTAAAACAGTGGGTTCTCACTATGGAGACCCAAGTTCAATTCCCAATAGGGACATCTAAAGTGGAATTCTAAGCTGTACCTATCAAAATAAATAAATAAATAATTAAATAAATTATATTAAAATACATATTTTTTAGATTTAGCTCACTTTGAGGGTTATTGTTGTGTAAACTATCATGTCATGACAAAAGAAATTAATCATGAAAAATGTGACTTGAATCAAAAGTTTTTATGGAATTAAATGTTAAACCATAAGTTGGAGGGAATAAATTTCTATATAGATGTTAGACAAACACCTTCAATCAAAGGCCTTTGATACTCAAACATAACCAAAGGGTGCTCATGCACAAGCAACCCTTTTATAATTTTGGGACTTACAAAAGTTAACATTGGTAATACCTTTGACTGAATGTGGCATAATTCTACAATTTTTTTTTTAACAAATGTGTAAGTGACCTACAAATGAGATGCATTTTTATTCTTCCAAATGCTTGCTAAGTTAAGATCTTCTCCTTACGATGAGCAACATTTTACAAATTTGGCATATTTATCCATAACAACACTAAACAATATTCTTCCAAATGCTTTGTAAGTTAATATCTCCTCCTTATGATGGACAATATTTTACAAATGCAGCTTATTTCTACAAAAAATATTTTACAAATTTGTAAGTGACCTATAAAAGAGATGCATTTTTATTCTTCCAAATGCTTGCTAAGTTAAGATCTCTTCCTTATGATGAACCAATTTAATGGTTTTAATAAAAGTTGGAACCTAGCAAGCAACAACACAACTAATCCTAGTGTGTCTATAATGGTGCCAGATAATGGTGGCATGTTTTTGACAGAAAAAAGATTTTACAAATTTGTAAGTTGCCTACAAATGAAATGCACTTTTATTTTCCATGTGTTTGTTAAATAAGATCTTATTTTTATGAGGAATCATTATATCCAATTTAATGCCCGTTTGATAAAAGTTGGAAGATAGCAAGCAACATTGCAACTAATGCTAGTGTGCCTACAATAATGCTAGGTAATTAACACTTGACTCTTATGCAATACAAAAAGATGGAGTAACCTAATGCAATAGCTAATAATTTAGCATGTGTGAGTTGGTTTAAATCACACAAACTAAGCTTTGATTTCTAGGCTTAAAAGTGTTAAACACTCAAGAGTTGATCATTCTCTAGGCTTAATATGTTGCTTAGTGTGTGTAATTTAAGGCTGGCCAACATGTATTTATGCAAAAGTTGATATGAAAGATTAGATAATGACTAATAAATAATCTTTTGTAAAACACATTTGCTAGATTCGTCTTAATAATTTTATCTTAGATGCCTTGAATATGAACACTTAATCAAACAAATGACTTAAAAATAAAAACACACATGCAATTGAATATGGAGACTTTGGTGTTGTTCTTCAATTAGCATTTAATGATCAAGTAATTGAAAGGTAGGAAGAACAAATAAAAACACACATTCATGCAATTGACTATGGAGACTTTGGTGTTGTTCTTCAACTAGCGTTTAGTGAGAGGTAGCAAGAACCCTGGGCCATGTGAGAAAAACTTAAACAATTACCACATGAGCCTACACTCCATAATTTCACTCTTACTTGACCCAAAAGGTTTAATTACACCACTCTCGAATATCTAGAAAGGTTTCAAATTTCAATACGCTACTGATGAAGCAATGAATGCAAAATCTTGTAACTTTTCTATTTTAATATCTCTGCACACCTTCCAATTGCGTGACAGCTCAAAATATAGATAGATGGGCAGCCATGAGCGTTTCCCTCCTCAAAGCGCACAATCAATTGAATTTACATCAAATGAAACTTCCCCAGTTTTACCTAATCTCACCCCACAATACAAAACTTTAATACTGGTGCTAAAGCCTTCACAGACCCTATTTATACCTAGGAAACCTAACAAATATTAACAAGGAAGTCTTCATTCTGCTACAATGGAGATGAAGAGAGCAATATGCGTCTGCCTCTTGTTGGCTCTTTTTCTCGCTCTTTCATTACAAGTCTGTATTCCATTTCATTTCTTTGCTTCTTCCATACCAAGATTTTCTTCTTTTACACAAGGAAAGGTATCATTACACTAACATATTTGCTTATATCGTTGTTATACACAGACTAGTGCAGCAACATATGCTGTAGACAACGGCTACAGGGTGGCCCCTCCTCCAAAACTAACTGAGAAAGGTAAGTTTTCCAGTATGTTTTTTTTCTTTCAAAGCAGCCATAACGTAGTATTGCTTGTACAATGTGAAAGAGAATTTTCCCCATCATGATGATAGATCAGGGACTGTGATCCCCAAAGCTGAAAACGGCATTTTACACATTTTGAGAAAGATGTTTGATGAATTGTGAAAACTTGATTGTTGGTTTTGTGATATCAGAAAGTCGTTTCATAACTTGTTGTTTGCATTTGTTGGTGTTTGTTTACAGAGTGCGGTAAGAAATGCGAGGTGAGATGCAAGAATAATGACGGGTACCACAAAATGTGCTTAAAAATGTGCAATGTTTGCTGTAAATCTTGTAGTTGTGTTCCCAGCGGGCAGTCTGGTAATGGGGATGAATGCCCATGTTACAGAGACAGGAAGAACCACAAAGGCAAATCCAAGTGCCCATGAATCAAACTTGGTGCTCTTTCTTTTGGTTTAGTGTTGTTATGGAAGGAGGTGAAATAAATGTATTACACATTTTCTGAGCGGATTCATATGTATTGTTTACTAGTAAACAGACATCTAAAGTCTAATTAAATACCGATTGTTTGTTGCTAGTCTGTGCTTTTTGTTGGCCTCAAAGTTTTGGCTCATCTGAATTTAAATTCGGAAAAAGGTTGGATTTGTTTTAATTTTTGGTTCTTTTTAAAAAGGATTAAAATAGATCAAGTAAGATGTTAAAGAGATTACGAAAACAGTTATTATTATCATAAAAAAAAAAAGATAATCAGATTTAAAGAAGTCTTTTGCAAATCTATCTTCCTTAAAAATATATAATTTTAGCAGAAATCACAAACAAATTACAATGATACATAATCCTAGCAGAAATCACAAAGGCATTACAATGATGGACCATTATCATAATGGATAAGATGCAAAATCGGAGTATAGTGGATTGAGAATTATAATAAAAAACATAAACAATTAAGTAAAAAGAATGATCACAAATCAACTAGTTTAATATTAAGAAAAAATTAAAAAATTTTAAAAAAATTTAGACCCCTTTTTAAGAGAGTATTCCACAATATATTTGAATTAGTTTCAATTAAAAAATCTAAATGAATGCAAATAATTTCATTTTTTTTTTTTTATAGAAACTACATAAAATAGATTGTCCATATTTTTGTTAAAAAACTTGATTTTAAATAACTATCATGCAAGGTACCACATAGATATATAAGTCTCTGAGTTGGTGGTGAAGCTTTCTCTAGAGTCACCATTTCAATTTAATGAGACTATCCACAAAATAAAAAGATGACCTTTAGCCATTTTCATGTGACCAAATCATTTATAATGATTTTGGGTTGTGAAACTATTTGATGAAAACAAAATCATAGGAATCCAAAGTCATTCATTCTCTTTGAATCCATATTATAAACTAAAATTTGTACAACTTTCTAAGTTATACTATATATCCATGAGTAGAATTCGAGATAATTTCTTACTAGTTTAAAATTGTTAAAATAGCGTGAGATATATTTTTTTTAAATCTCAAAATAAATTTAAAAATGAAAAATGTGTTTAAAGTAGGATAAAATTATGAGATTTTTTTTCTTTGCAAGTAATAAATTGTTTAATAAAAATGTTAGATAAGATTATTGAATCCTTGTATAAGGAAAATCTTATCTATTAAAATATTGTGTCTACTACTAGTGAACTAAAAATAATAGTATTTAATTAGGATGAATGCATATGGCAATCTTTCTTCTAGGGTTGTGAGATTCACACAAATTTATTCAAATAAATGCACTATCAAATTTTTAATCTTTTAACAAAGTGACAATTTACAAATAAACATCAACTAATTGTCTAAAAAATTATAACAATATAAATTACTATTGCAAAATAATAATGATGATGATCATATCTACCATAATGATTTAAAATATAAATTTTTCATTAATCATACTCAACAATTAGAATAATTTTAACAATACCGCCATCTAATTTATAAACCTTAATATTAAAATAATTTAAGACATACCATTAAGTTCAAAATTTTATTTCAGATGGATTTCATATTGATGTAGGTGCATCCGGGAAATTCTTCCGATTGGATCAATTGACCATGGAGTTGCTAAATACTGAGGAGGTGACCTTGGAGATTGTTGTGTTTCTTCATATTTGAGAATTTAGAGTTGTGGATTTGGATTTAGCATCTAGAGATCCTTGACTTAAACATATTCGAAATTCATGGCATTTGGATTTGATTCCGGTGAGATATCGATTCTGGTATTGGTTTGGTGTTGGTGTGTTCTTATTGGTTGTTCTTATAGTGTGTGGGGCGAAGAAGAATTGGGTTGCAGATGGTTTTCGTGACTTGTGGATCATATGGGAGTATTGTTTTGCACCTGGCCGATGATCGTGGGGGTCCGCTCAAAGTCCTAAGCATTTTTGGATGTGTTCTTGGTAATCTGGCCGATTTGTTTGTGTTTACACGTTTCATCATAAACCAAAGCATTTTGGCCGACTTGATTAAGTTGTTGAGGCTTGCAAATGGTATAAAGGGGAAGTAAAGAGATTGATTTAAGGAGGAGGAGATCCGCGAGGGATAAGAATAAAAAAAGATGTAGATTTCAGAGGCATTGAGGTGTTTTGGTCCAACAAACTAAGGTCCGAATCAGCAGATAGAGCAGAGGACAGAGTCAAAGGTAGATGATCTACTGGATCAGGAAATTAAGTTGTTTGAACCATTTTGTTATCCTAGGTTGCGGCCTAGCATCTATAAAGCCTAAGGGCATATGCAATTCATTAAATTATTATAAGGATTGCTCTTTTTCTGTTTTCCCCGGTTATACCCTTTGTTGTGTCAATCGGTTACTGGTATCTTTCAAGGTGTTTATGTTTTAGGCTGCAAGGTGGGGCTGCCCTTCATTGGACCTCCCTACCTTGATTGCATCAGGTTGTATCGGAGAACAAAGATGGTTGTGAACCTGTTGGAAGAAGAGAACTTGAGGCGGCTTGAAGACTTGTTCAGATCACCGCATATTGAGGCTGTACAAGGCTTGCAAGAAGACCACAGAACCTAGAAGCAAGAACTTGAGGTAGTTGGCAGGTTGTCTTGAATAGATCGCTGATTGAGGCAGGCTACAAGGGTGTCCAATAGATCACCGAGGAGAGGCAATTGGAACTTGTAGTCAGACCATCGAAGTTGAGGCAATTGCAAGTACCTGTGAAAATATCGTTGAACTGAATTCTAGAGATAACATTGATTGTGACATGTTGTAGATCGAAGTGATGGGGCTCACTTTTCAAATAACCCCAACAGTTTGATGCAGGCGCATCTACAAAATTCTTCTGGTTGGAGCAGTTGACCATGGAGTTGTTGATTACTAAGGAGGTGACCTTGGAGATTGTTGTGTTTCTTCATATTTGAGAATTTAGAGCTCTGGATCTGGATTTATCATCTAGAGATCCTTTAATTAAACATATTCAAAAATTTCGGTGAGATATCGATTTCAGTATTGGTCTAGTGTTGGTGTGCTCTTACCGATTGTTCTTACAGTGTGTGGGGTGAAGAAGAATTGGGTTGCAGATTGTTTTCGTAAATTGCGAATCATATGGGAGTATTGTTTTGGACCTGGCTGATGATCATGGGGGTCCACTCAAAATCCTAAGCATTTTTTGATGTGTTCTTGGTGATTTGGCCGATGTGTTTGTGTTTACATGTTTCATCATAAACCGGAGCATTTTGGATGACTTGATTAAGTTGTTGAGGCTTGTGGATGGTATAAAGGGGAAGTAAAGAGATTGATTTAAGGAGGAGGAGATCCGTGAAGGACAAGAATTAGAAAAGATGTAGATTCCAAAGGTGCTGAGGTGTTTTGGTCCAGCAGACTAAGGTCCAAATCAATAGAGAGAGTAGAGGACAGAGTAGAAGGTAGATGATCTATCAGATCAGGAAATTAAGTTGTTTGAACCATTTTATAATCTTGGGCTGCGGCCTAGCATCTATAAATCCCGAGGGCATATGTAATTCATTAAATTATTATAAGGATTGCTCTTTTTCTATTTTCCCTGGTTATACCTTGTGCTGTGTCAACCGATTATCGATATCTTTCAAGGTGTTTATGTTTTAGGCTGCAAGGTGGGGCTGCCCTTCATTGGACCTCCCTACCTTGACTGCATCACATATTCTCCTTCTTTATGAAATCAATCAAATACACAATTCACTACCACAAAATATATATAATAATATCAAATCATAAGAACAAAACATTGATATTATCGAAATAGACAAAAAAATTCAAATAACTATACATTCATACCTCATAAGTAATAATAACTTTAATATACCAATAAATGACACCAAGTAAGAGAAAAATAAAACACCCAAAAAGCATCAAATAGAGTATAACATAGGGAAGCTACATGTCATACAAAAAAAATAAAAATAAAAATTGAACATGTACTTATAATGTTTCATTTGATAGTTTTTTTTTTTGGTTTGACACAATATTTCTATCTCCATAGTCTTAATAGCTCAGACAACACAATGCAACTATATACATCTAACTACCATGTGGGGCATCTCACCAACACATAATATAATAATAATATTGTACAAAAGGGATAAAGATTACTACGTCACCTCTTATCTTGATTTATTTATTTAAATAACCCATCAACCTTGATCCATTGGATTCACCATGTAATTTAAGCTTAACTAGATAGGGTAAGTGCATAAAGATGGTGGTAAAAAAGGGGGGTATAAGTGGATACTTTTTTTTGAAATCAGGTGAACCTGAACTTGGAGGCAAAATTTGAAAGTCATCCACTCAAGATATGAAGATAATCAAAGAACAAATATTGTAGTACTCTGAATCTAGTTTCCAAACTACTAAACTTTTTCAAAATTGGATAAGATAAAGGGGGTCAAATCCTTCGCGCAAAAAACATAGACCTTGATTTTTTCTAAAAAACATAACATAGTGTCTGATGTGCGCATCAAAAAAGTCATAGTTAGATTTAGTATTTTGACAAATCCTTTGGCAGAAAGATATTTAAGAGTAAGCACTAGAAGATGTGTATTTTGTTGTAATTTTTTGTTGAGTATTATTTTTTTTATGATTTTTCCAATCGAGCACATCCTGAAAATTAGGTACCTGTTCGTGCGCGAAGCATAAGTTGCACTAAACAAATTGAAAATATAATTTTATTTTTTTTAAATTGTAAAGAATCAAGTGCACTACAATAATATATAAATTGTTTTAAATTTGGATAAGTATATCAAAAGTTATTCAAAAAATGGTGCACCTATGTCTGTGAGAACTATGGAGACACTGGTAAAAGAAATTCAATAATAATATGTTATTGTTGTTCAAAATTTTAAAAAATTATATGGTTAGAAATCTCAGAAGATGGGTGAAAATATGGTGGCAATTTTTGAAATAACCACTTGATGAAGTGTAAACTTGATGATGACAAAGTTGATAAAATAAAACACGTCAAAAAGGAGGGAAATCAAACTTCCAAACTGTAGCTTTGTCATCCAGGCCTATTTCCAAGCCTAAATAGTCAAAAGCGCGTACGAGGTTCTTATGGTATAAAAAGCGTGTACATGGTACTTATGGTTTAAGAAGCGCGTATGCACTATGTTTACTATAAACAACATGTACGCACTATGTTTACTATAAACAACATGTACACGCTATGTTTACTATAAAGAACGTGTACATGTTACGTTTGTTTAAATTTTGGGTGTGTGTATAATATGATATTGTATATATAATATGTGTATATGCATATAATATATAATTTATATATATATATATATATATATATGTATATAACAATATATAATATATTAAGTACATATATACACACATATAAGTGTATTGTCTCCCCCTCTCAAGCGCGTACAAGGTGCCTCTCTCTCTCTCTCTCTCTCTCTCTCTCCCCTTCTCCCTTCTCCCTTCCTCCATACCCCATCCCTCTCTCTCTTCTTTTCTCCCTCCCTCCCTCCATAGCCCACTACAACTGTGTCTGCACTTCTATAGAAGTAAGTGAATTTATTTCTTGTTTGCAACTTCCTCTTTGATTTTTATCATGTATGCTCTCCTAAGAAAATTGACTGATGGATTTGTGTGTGTATATTGAATAGGAGGAAGAAGGGTCTGAAATTGAACCACAGGTGCATTACCATGACAAACAAGGAAACCTGCTGCAATATTCTTCTCGAATGTGTTTTTAATGAGCAGAGCAGATGTGGAAAATATTGTCAACAAAGCAAAATGATTAGTCAAACTACCTGCAATATGTTTTTCAAAAGGAAAAAACCGATAGGAAGACAAAGAGGGAGAGTAAAACAGATGATGTCATAGAGAATGATAGTGGTGGGTATGCGAGAGTTCCCATGCTCTTACACAACACCCGTCACCTAAAGAAATTAAAGCTTGTTGTAAGCTTGGCAGTGGTAGTATATGATGATCATCACTTGTCAAAAGGCCTGGAAGGGTACATACCCATGAAAGAAATCAAGTCATGTGTAATTCCTATAGTCACAATTGAGATAAGTCCTATAACCTTGCAAATTTAATAGCATCATATGTTTTAGAAAGGCAGTACTCTTAGGGTTAGGTCAAGCTCTTACACTTGCTTTTTAGCAAAGCCTCGTTGTTTGTTCGCTTGGAGTCTCTCTTATGCTGACAATGGTCTAACTTAGCTATATCAAAACTAAACTACCAATGTTCTATTGTATGATGTTCTATTCATAACTAAATAATATATCATTTTATTAGCCCACCATATGACCCATTAGGTGTCATTAGAGGTCATATTGTTTCCTAAGAGGTCATATCGTGTCCTATGACCCCTTAGGATACCATATGACCCCTTAAGACACCATATGACCCATAACAATACCATATGGTGTCCTAAGGGGTCATAGGATGCCATATGACACTTGAGGACATCATACGACCCATAACAACATCATATAGTGTCCTAAAGGGTCACACGGTGTTCTATGACCCCTTAGGACACTATTTGGTGTCGTTATAGGTCCTATGGTGTGCTAAGAGATCATATAGTGTCTTATGACCCCTTAGGACACCTTATGACCCCTTAGATGTTGTTAGGGATCATATTGTGTTGTAAGGGTCATATGGTGTCCTATGACCCTTTGGGACACCATATGGTGTCGTTATGTGTCTTATGGTGTCCTATGACCCCTAGGACACCTTATGATCCCTTAGGACACCATATGGTGTTGTTAGGGATCATATGGTGTCCTAAGGGGTCATATGGTCTCCAACGACCCCTTAGGACACCATTTGATCCCTTAGGACTCCATATGGTGCCGTTATGGGTCGCATGGTGTCCTAAAAGGTCATATATGTTGTTTGTAATTAGGGCTGGCGGATTCCAATTGCCTTGGGAAACATTGGAATCTGCCTAAGGGGGCCAACCCCTTCTCCAACATATAGGGCCAGGACCCATACCTCTTGGCTTCACCTAAAAGGTCCCCATGCTACACCCAAACCCAACACGCCACCATGATAGGGCCGACCCTATCCATTACGCATAAAAGGAATTAAATAAAATGTTTAATTTGCAAAGAAGGTTGACATGATTAGAAGTATTGCTACTCCTATAAATAAAGCATATAATTCACATAATATTCAATCATTCAGTTTTCAAGTAGATGCAAAATATATCCTGAGGAAGCGAAATACATATTCAAGCTAGTTGATAACAATGAACTTCATTAAAGGGTAGCAGATCACTAATAGGAGACAACGAACTTCATTAAAGGGCAGTAGATCATTAATAGGAGACAACGAACTTCATCAAAGGCATTAGATCATCACCAAAAGATAGAGAACTCCATTGAAGGCTCAAGCAAACCCTATAGAAGGACTGCGAACTAGTTGAAAGGTGCAGCTAACCCTTGTTATGCACAGCAAGTCAGATTAGAAGGACTGCAAATCATGATCTCTATCAGTAAACTAATTGTGTAGACTTCTATGTCATCTTCCTTGTGACTGCAACATCTATACTCTAGATAAGTGTGTAATTATTAGTTGAATACAAAACCATAATCAGATCTGAGGATATTTTCTGGTTGGGTTTTTCCTCCTAGGAGGTTTTCCTAGGGTAACTGTGCCTTGTCTTTATGCATTCATTTCCTTTACTATGCTTAAATCTGGAAAACAATAAATCTAATTAACCTAGTTAGAAACTAATTCTGATTTTCTGAGTTTTATTCAATCTGAAAGTACTAAAATTAACATGTTATCAGAGCTATAGGCTAGATCAACTTTCAGATTTAGAATTCAGTACTCCTTTATTTCCAGATTGTTGTCGCATTTGCAGGTCAGGTCAATGGGGCTGAAAGTTGAAGATAGGCTTGATAAGAATCTCAATTTCAATGCATGGAAGGTTCAAATCAAGTTGGCACTAGAGGAAGAAGATCTTCTCCAATTCATTGAAGCGAAAGAGCTAACTGAACCTACGGATGTAGCTGAGCTAAAACAATTCAAAAAGGATGCTATCAAGGCCAGGAAGATTCTCATTGATTCAGTCAAAGACCACCTAGTCACCTCTATTATCTCATTTACCACTACAAGGGAAATGTTCAGCCATCTACAACGTACCTATGAAGTTAACAATCTCAGCAGGGAAATTACTTTAAGACAACAACTACTTAATATCAAAATGGCAAAAGAAGACTCTATTATTTCCTAATTTATGAGAATTTCAAAACTAAAGAATCAACTAGGTTTAATTGGTCATAACATGGAAGACAAAGACCTTGTCATGATTGCCCTAAATGGTCTACCTCACTCATGGGAGTCATTTTTCCATACCATAGGTGGCAGGACTGAGTTACCTACCCTTGATCGCCTTAAGAATGATTGCATCCAAGAAGAGTCTTGCCTCATCACAAGAGGGAAAACCAAAAGTCCCCATGTAGATGATCATCACATGCTTGCAGCCCAATGCAAGAAAGGGGGAAATCAAAAGAAGCCTTACCCAAAAAGAAATAGGGAATTCAGACCATTTAGTTCCCAACACCCTTGGAAGAAACCAAGAGATACCTCACATGTCTGATGCTTTAGATGTGACAAATTTGGTCACTATGCTAAAGAATGTCAGAATAACCCTACCCAAAGTGAAGCCAACCTAAATGAAGTCTTAGAACAAAGTAATGACTTCTTATTCATCTCCGCTCTATCTAGCAGTGTGCCTTCAAATAGTAATACATGGTTGATTGACAGTGGTGCCTCCAAACACATCACAGGCTACTGTGATCATCTTTCAGACTTAGTAGAAAAGGATACCAACCTTCACGTGGTAATTGGTGATGACACTTGTTATTCGGTAAGAGGTTTTGGCTCTACTTCTCTAAATTTAGACTCTGGTATTTCTCTGTACCTCAGTGATATCTTGTTTGTTCCTGGAATTAAAAGAAACCTAATTTCCATTTCTTCTCTAGAAGATAAAGGTTATCAAATTGCATTTTCTGAGGGAAAAGTTCTTGCTTGGCCTAAAAAATCTAGTTTTAAATATGCTCGTATAATTGGTCATACATATGATAGTCTTTATAAGCTCTCTACTAACCCTATTCAAGCCCTCATTAATGAGGCTCCTGAATCCTATGAGCTATGACATAGAAGACTTGGACACTTGCATTATCAAGCTCTTCCATCTCTTGAAAAGTTAGTCAAAGGTATGCCTAAACTCAGTCAAATTCATGATAACACTTGTAAAGGTTGTGCTATAGGTAAAAATGTTAAAAGTCCTTTTCATAAAAGTGAAAATAGAGCTAAAGACAAATTAGAACTTGTTCACTTTGATTTATGTGGTCCTATGTCTATAGCATCTCCTAGTGGATTTCTTTATTACGTAATCTTCATAGATGATTTCTCTAGGAAAACTTGGATCTACTTCCTGAAATCTAAAGAATATGATGAAGTCTTAAGTAAATTTAAAGAGTTTAAAGCATTAACTGAAAAATCCTTTGGTAAAAGAGTTAAATGTCTAAGATCTGACAATGGAGGTGAGTACACCTCCGGTAGCTTTTATGATTTTTGTGTTGAGTCAAGAATTAAGAGGGAGTTTTGTGTTCCATACAATCCTGAACAAAATGGTGTTGCTAAAAGAAAGAATAGGACTATTGTTGAGGTTGCAAAGGCTATGATTCACGATTAAGACTTGCAGACCTTCCTATGGGCTGAGGCTTCTAGAACAGCAGTGTATATCCAGAATAGATGTCCACACCATGTTCTAAAGAACATGACCCCTGAAGAAGCCTTCACAGGATCCAAACCAGACATGAGTCACCTCAGAATTTTTGGAAGTCCCGTTTATGTTCATGTGCCCAAGGAAAAGCGAACAAAGTTGGAACCTTTCGGAAAGAAAGGCATGCTAGTCGGCTACAGTGAATCCTCCAAGGCATTCAGGATATTCATCTCGGGTCAAAAGTATGTTGAGATAAGTAGGGATGTTACATTTGAAGAAAACATTGCCTTCAAGAAATCGAAAGGTTCTTGTGTTATTGATGAAGCTAATGACAATCAAGATATAAATGTTGATACTAACCCTGAGATTCAGAGGGAGTTAGTTGAACCTCCACCTCAAGAAGAACATATTGATCCACCAGAGCCCATGAATCTCACTGATATTCCTTGTGACATTGTCGTTACCAAAAAGAGGCCTCTTTGGGTAAGAAACACCATTCAAGAAGCCGAAAGATTTGCTGCTCCCAGTGGCACCTTCTGTGAAACTAAGAGACCTTAGGTATTCTCCAACTACGTTGCATTGATGTGCAATCTCATCGAAACTGAACCTTGCAATGTTGAAGAAGCCTTGATTCATCATGCCTGGAAGCTTGCTATGGATGAAGAGTATCAATCAATCATCAAGAATGATGTCTGGGATATTGTGCCCAAACCCAAAGGTAAATCTGTTGTTTCCTCTAAATGGTTATTTAAAATTAAACATAATGTTGATGGTAGTATTGAAAAATATAAGGCTAGATTTGTAGCTCGTGGTTTTTCTCAAAAGGAAGGCATAGACTATGAAGAAACATTTGCTCATATTGCTAGATATACTTCTATTAGAACAATAATAGCTATTGCTGCTGCTAGGGGTTGGAAACTACATTAGATTGATGTTAAGACTACCTTCCTTAATGGTGTCATTGAGGAAGAAGTCTATATTGAGCAACCTGAGGGTTATGTGATTCAGGATAGATTAACTCATGTGTGCAGGTTGAAGAAAGCTCAGTATGGCCTTAAACAAGCTCCTCGTGCTTGGTATGAAAGAATTGGTAAATACTTGCTAAGTCTAGGTTTTCGTAAAAATGATGCTGACTCTAACATATACTTTAAGGTAGCCAATGATGAAATGCTAATTCTAGTTCTATATATGGATGACCTATTCCTTACTGGTAAAGATGAACTTATTATTAGATGCAAGAAAGAACTAGCTTCAGAATTTGAAATGAAAGACTTAGGTCTAATGCATTATTTTCTACGTCTAGAAGTATGGCAAAGATCTAACAAAATTTTTCTAAGTCAAGGAAAGTATACTATTGACATTTTGAAAAGATTTAGAATGATGGACTGTAAACCCATGTCTACTCCTATGGAATCTAACTTAAAGAAGTTAAGTGTTTCTGCAGCTAATTCTGATTTTGCAGATCCATCAGAGTACCGACAGTTGATTGGATCACTGATGTATCTAGTTAACACTAGACTAGACATATGTTTTGCTGTGAATGCTCTCAGCCAGTTTATGAGCATGCCCAAACATGTTCATCTTGTTGTGGCCAAGAACATCCTAAGATACTTGCGATTCACAGTTGGTTTTGGGCTGAAGTATCCACTTAACACTTCAATAACCTTGGAAGGTTATTCAGATGCAGACTGGGCTGGAAGCGTCAAAGACAGGAAAAGCACCTCCGGTATTTGTTTTAGCTTGGGATCTGCAGTGATCTCTTGGGCTTGCAGAAAACAATCCTTAGTGGCATTGAGTACTCCTGAAGCTAAGTGTATTGCAGCAAGTGTAGCTTCCAGAGAAGCAGTGTGGCTTCGTAAGCTTCTTGTTGGGCTGTTTGGTCAGGCTTGGGATCCTACAGTTATTCACTGTGATAACCAGAGTTGTATTAAAATGTCTATCAATCCAATGTTTCATGATAGGTCAAAACATGTGGAAATCCACTATCATTTCATTCGGGATATGGTGCAAAGAGGAGCTATTCAGCTGAAGTATGTCAGCACTGATGAGCAGGTTGCAAATATTCTTACCAAGCCTCTATCCAAAGTGAAGTTTGTGTACTTCAGGGACAAACTTGGTATTATGGAAAATGAAACCCTAATTGAGAGGGAGTCTCAATCTCAGTGATACATTGTGTTGTATCAAACCACCCTCTACGGGCAATGTAAGGTGGTATTGTAAACTTCTCAGGGAGAAGTGTAATTATTAACCATCCTCTGCGGGCAATGTAAGATGGTATTGTAAATGTTAACCACCCTCTGCGGGCAATGTAAGGGGGTATTGTAAAACTTCTCAGGGAGAAGTGTAATTTTTAAACCATCCTCTACGGGCAATGTAAGATGGTATTAGTGTAATTGTTGACCATCCTCTGCGGGCAATGTAAGATGGTAGAAAAGATCCTCTCCACCCTCTACGAGAAATGTAAGGTGGATCCAGTTTATGCTTGTGTGCAAGCTGGAAGATTATGATTATGTAGTTCCATACTTTGCTTGTGTGCAAGATGGAAGATTATGGTTATGATTCTCTTCCCTAATTAAGAGGGAGTGTTGTTTGTAATTAGGGCTGGCGAATTCCAATTGCCTTGGGCAACATTGGAATCCACCTAAGGGGGCCAACCCCTTCTCCAACATATAGGGCCAGGACCCATACCTCTCGGCTTCACCTAAAAGGTCCCCATGCTACACCCAAACCCAACATGCCACCATGATAGGGCCGACCCTATCCATTATGCATAAAAGGAATTAAATAAAATGTTTAATTTGCAAAGAAGGCTGACATGATTAGAAGTATTTCTACTCCTATAAATAAAGATATACTTCACATAATATTCATTCATTCAGTTTTCAAGCAAATGCGAAATATATCCTGAGGAAGCGAAATACATATTCAAGGCAGTTGATAACAACGAACTTCATTAAAGGGCAGTAAATCACTAATAGGAGACAACGAACTTCATTAAAGGGCAGCAGATCATTAATAGGAGACAACGAACTTCATCAAAGGCAGCAGATCATCACCAAAAGATAGAGAACTCCATTGAAGGCTCAAGCAAACCCTATAGAAGGATTGCGAACTAGTTGAAAGGTGCAGCTAACCCTTGTTATGCACAACAAGTCAGATTAGAAGAACTGCAAATCATGATCTCTATCATTAAAATAATTGTGTAGACTTCTATGTCATCTTCCTTGTGACTGCAACATCTATACTCTAGATAAGTGTGTAATTACTAGTTGAATACAAAACCATAATCAGATCTGAGGATCTTTTCTGGCTAGGTTTTTCCTCCTAGGAGGTTTTCCTAGGGTAACTGTGCCTTGTCTTTATGCATTCATTTCCTTTACTATGCTTAAATATGGAAAACAATAAATCTAATTAACCTAGTTAGAAACTAATTCTGATTTTCTGAGTTTTATTCAATCTGAAAGTACTAAAATTAACAATATAGTGTTCTATGACCCCTTAAGACATCATTTGGTGTCATTATGGGTTGTATGGTGTGCTAAGGGCTCATATGGTGTCCTATGAACCCTTAGGACTCCATATGACCTCGTATGTGTCGTTATGGGTCATATGGTGTCCTAAGGAGTTATATGGTGTCCTATGACCCCTTAGGACACATGCATGGATCCCTAGGATACCATATGACCCCTAAGAATACCATATGACCTTAGAGATGGAGAGAGGGGGAGGAGATGGATGGAATGGGAGAGATACATACCTCCACCCTCTCTTGATCCACAGGCGAATCAGGTGCATTCAACAAATCCACATAGCTCAATGGTCACTGTACATGTAAAATAGACAAAAAATACTAATCAATCTACAAAACCCAACTAATACTTGATTTCAACATTTTCAAACAATTGTACAACTAAAAATGTGTTCAATTACCTTCTTCCCACATTTTGGCATCTTTGAGGGATTTTTTTTCTTAGGACAAGACCTAGACGCGGAGGGGGTACCCTAAAAAAACAAAATTAACATGAGATATTAGCATAGATAATATATTAAACATAATTTAAAAAATCTAAAATGAAATGACTTGCATATTCCATCAAAACTATACATAAAAAGGGTTGTACAAAATATGATATCGTATAGCCTTGTAGGCCAAAATCGATCGCTGAGAGTGTGATGTCATCAATATGGGATATTTGGTCCCCTGTCAACACCTACAAAATAAAAATTGGACCAAGCATTAAAGATATTTTGTATATCTTGTAATATTTTTGAATTCAAAGTGTACTATTCTATTTTAACATGTTACAAAATTTATACCTCAGGCATCGAAGTTGCAACTATAGTAACTGGGGGAGGAGTATGGGATACTACTGCTGCATCTTGAAATGCATATTATTTGTCTCAATTTAAATTGATGTATAAATGGAAATTCATTTATGTAATTACAAATTTAAAGTGACTAATAAATAAAATGCTATAAATTCAAATCAACACACTTGTGTCTGTCGTTAATGGGCAAACACCATGTCCATCAACTCATCTTCAGTCGTGCACGCCTAACATCTACTCCCACAAATCGTGCACGGATGAGATGTGGATCCATCTGCACCGTCCGCATCATCTATCTCCGAGCAATTGACACACGTATGCTGAATGGGCTCTCTATCGCCACCTGGAGCAACTAATGTCTCATCATCTAGTACAATAGAACTGTGTGCTAACGACGTCCAATGCTGGATGATGACACCAATCAATGTTATTCAAAAGTTGTTCCAAGCAAAGGATCATTGGTATAGGTATGAATGGCAGCATCATGGCTCAGGACATATTCATGGCTGCTTATGGCTCCCTGGAGCGCCAAATATGGAAACCATTGATTGGACAGATGATAATGAGATCCAAATGGCAAAATCTTTTTTTGACAAATATGTTTCTGCTTGGAATCCTCACAGTGCAGCAGACCGTATGAATGCAATACACTACACTGCATTGGATGATCCATGTCTAGTTGATACAAAAAAAATCTTCTCCATAGACCCTGCATTGGATTATGAGGCATTACTTAATACTTTACAGAGGCACACAAAATGCACAGAACATACATGCCTCAAGAAAACAGGTCCCACACTCGAATGTTGTTACAAAGCTCCATGGGTTCTATAAGAGATGTCTACGTTGACAGTTGACAATGACAACAACCCATGCTATAAACCTGCAAGGAATGATGATCGTTTGAATATTCATAATCCTTGGATGCTTTCACTATGGAGAGCTAATATTGATTGTCAACCAGTCACTTCAAAAAAAGCTATCCTCCAATACATTTCAAAGTATGCTTCCAAATCAGAAAACAAATCGCAATCCTATATTGAAATGTTGAAAACGATAGTGAATACAACTAAATCTAAAGATAGCATCTTATTAAAATATCAGAAATTTATGATGGGCATAGTAGCAGACCGTGATATTAGTGCACAAGAAACTTGCCATATGTTACAGAAATTGCCTCTTGTAAGTTGTAGTCGACAATTTGTCTCTCTAAATGTTGGCAAAAAAATAGTGCACTGTGTCATAAAATCGAATAATGGAACTGACCTTTCCGCAACTTATATCCATGCTTATATGCAGCGCCCTTTTGAATTAAGTGCAACAAGTATGTTACAGTCAGCACAAGGGTTCTCATATAATTCTCAACGCAAAAAAACAAAATGGCAAATCAAGGATAAAAAAGCAATTGTGACTGTATATCCTCAGTTTAGAGAACCTCCAGATGAAGATACCGATGAGTTCGAGTTTTTTTGTTGGTCTGAGCTGCTGCTGTACAAACCATTTTGTGACATCTCAATTGAGATAGGAACTTCAAAAGAACAAATTATAACAAATTGGAAAAACTTTAAAAAGACTAATTACAATCGTCTTCACAGCCAACAAATTATAGATGATTGCAGCCCTCCAAATGAAGATGACAGTGATAATAATGGTTCTCAAAATCAAGATGATACAAATCTATACGAGTGGGAATTACTGTCACAAATGGGACCTACAAATAACTTTACCCAGAATGATCTACAAATGCTAGGCCGCCGTGATTATGATATTACCTACTTGTGGGGTGCAACTGTTGTGGATGATCAATTAGATTGTACTGCTCTTCAATTCATAGCTGCAACCAAGCTACAATCCCAACATGCTAGCATGCAAATCTCAACTCAGAACACACAGAAAATTCAGCTATCGCCTCAACAAAAAGTTGCACTCGACATTGTTCTACAACATCATAATAAACAATCTACAACAACACCTCTACGAATGATTGTACAAGGCACCGTAGGCACTGGTAAATCATTTTTAATAGACTGCATTAGGAAACAATTGAACATATCTGCAACTGTGAAGCAAAACCCATTGCTTGTTTTGGCACCAATAGGTGTTGTTGCATTTAATATACAAGCGACAACAATCCATGCAGGGTTACACATACCTATAAGAGAAATGCATCCTTTGACAGGGCAGTCATTAATGACATTGCAAGAACAATTGAAACATATTAAATATATCCTGATAGATGAAATGAGCTTTTTAGGCCCAAAATTACTACTAAAAATAGATAGTCGTTTACGCCAAGCATTCCCTAATAGTCAGTATGAAAGCTTTGGCGGGGTGTCCATAATTCTTGTAGGTGATCTTGCTCAGCTCCCCCTATAATGGATAAACCTATATATGCATCTCACTCTACAGGCCTCAGTTTATGGCATTCTTTTACTACTGTTGTAACATTGGACACTATTTTCTGCCAACAAGGTGTATCTATAAGACAACAACAATTCAGAACACTCCTTCACAACATAAGAAATGCTCAAGCACTGCAACATGATTGGCAGTTTCTGATGTGCCAGACAAATGCAACATTAACTATTCAACAAAAGAAGGATTTCAACTCATCAATCCATTTATTTGCAACAAATGAATTTGCACGGTTGCATAACAGGAAAATGCTCAAAGAATTAAATTTGCCTGTCGCTCTAAGTTTAGCTAAAGTTGGTAAGCAAACAAATACTAAATATGACAATGATGAACAACTACCATTAGAAGTATTGCTATCTATAAATCAGTAAGTGATGCTAATAGCTAACTTGTGGATTGAAGTTGGCCTTGTCAATGGAGCTATTGGTCTCATCAAAACAATTGCATATGAAAACAATACAAAACCACTAGACTTGTCAAAATATGTGGTCGTGCAATTCAAGGATTATAATGGACCTCCATGGGATATAGCACATCCAAAAGACATACCCATTTTGCTAATAACACGAGGCAGGCATACACAAGTACCTTTGACAATGTCCTGGGCCATCACTATTCACAAGCCTCAAGGACTTACATTGGACAAAGCTACAATAGACATAGGTAATACTGAAAAGAAAGGACTCACATTCACAACTATTTCAAGAGTGAAGTCAATTGATGGGATACGAATCGAACCACCATTCTCTTTTGAAAGGTATTCCAAACTGCAAAATAATGCTTATACAACCATTAGAAAGAAAGAAGAAACTCGTTTGCAGCTGTTATCTAGCCAAACAAATATCTATTCAACTTAAAATCCTCTAGTCCAGAATCACTTTTGTTACATTCCTCTGCTTTCAACAAGGTAATTACAATTTTACATGGTCTTATCTCTTAAAAATATGTGCATTCTTAATCGTCCCTGCTACTAATTCTTTCCACGTTACTCTTCATTTTAGTTTGCACTCATTCTAAAACATCCTCCATGCTGCATTGAACACTACACTCAAGTGTTCCTATCTACACAGTCTGCAATGAAAGTCTAAAGCTATATCAGGGATAACATAGCTGCAACAAATTGGCCATCCACATCAGTCGCTGCTCCAACATGTGCAGCTATCTCAGGTATGATATTTAACTTTTAATGTTTCAAATATACTTTGTTCATAAATTTTAATGCTCCAACATCCTTCATGCTGCATTGAACACTACACACAATTGTTCCTATCTACACAGTCTGCAATGAAAGTCTAAAGTTATATCAAGTATAACATAGCTGCAAAAAATTGGCCATCCACATCACTCACTGCTCCAACATGTGCAACTATCTCAGGTATGATATTTAACTTTTATTGCTTCAAATATACTCTATTCATAAATTTTAATGCTCCAACATTACTTTATCTCCCTTTTATCTAACTTGCCTCTTTGTAAGACAACTACAATACATTGCATGTCCACTTCACTTGTTGTCAATCAACCATTCAATGTAGTTTTCTTCTGCACAATGCAGGTATACATACCTATCAAACATACAAAGTTTACATTCTCTTCTTTTTATGTGGCCATGTAATTCTTTCAAGGCATATTCAACGCTCCCTTCAAAAAATCTTTTCAGTTTCGCTCTATACATTGATACCTAGTACAAAAAAATAGAGAACATTTTTGATACAACCTGATTTGAAACATCATTCTACTTCTGCTGCTGCTCTAACATTATATATCTATGCAAAAATTAAGAGCTTTTCTTCATGCTATTGTTAGCCAAAGTTATGTTTTACCTAATATTTTTTCCTTTATGCACTTTTCTACTCATTATGTGGTTATTTTAAAGGCAAATAAGGCATAGGTTAGAGGTGCTTCCTTGGGGTAAGAACTAATATTTACTATAACGGTTAAACTTTCATTCCTTTAGACAATAAGTGCAGATTGTAGATTCGTTTATTTTCCTATTTCTTCCGAATGCAACAGACACTTTTATAACAAATCTTCCAATCAAATCAATTAAAAATCATATTTCTGCTTGCCACGCCACTTCAATTCTTGTAGCGTTTCATGATATACCAGAAGATTGCTTGAATGCTCCATGTCATCTACAAAAGGTTGCCAATGAGGTATGATAACTAATATGCAATTTATCAATGCATTGGTCTCTTTTGTAGAAATAGAGCATTTTCAAATCATCTTGTCATGTGACTGGCCATCTAGGACTGACTAGATGTGGCAAAAATTGTTTTTAACATATATTATAGTTCAAATTTGCCTTGTTTAGTCATTCTTTTATTGTCTATGTTTAAAATTTTAGTTTCATTTTTAGACCCTACAGTTATCTTTCATCTGAGCACTACTCTTTAATGTTTTTATTTTCTTATCAGTTGATGTCAACTTTGGGTATAGATGCAAGACAACTTATAATTTGAAACAGTCATCTTGCTCTCTTCACCAATACTTATGATTTTCCCGTGCATATGTCCTGCACATTTTGGTACGTAATAAATTTCCTATTTATTGCTTTTCATTATATAATCCAATGAAACAAACATCTGCAAAAAATCGCGATTATACCTGATTAATCAGGAGTCGAGGAGTTTGCTGATTTTTTCCCCCAAAAAATCGGATATAATCGGTCAACCCTAGGTCAACGATTAAAAAAAAAAAAATGCTAGAAAAACGCCAAAAAAACCCGATTTAAATGCGAAAAAAATGCAGAAAAAAGCATAACCCTAAACAAAGCGAAAACGATGGAAAGTATTGGTATTTTCTTTGGTTTCTTCCAAGTTCGAGGAGAAGAAATCGTATGCACAGCCGATAGCCCCGTCGAGAAGAAATCGTGAGTTGGTCTGCTGAATCTCGAACTCGTGATATGCCTCGGGTCAAAGAAGGGTAATGCCAATATTGAAATTTTAATATTTCGATCTTAAATTTTAGGGTTTGTATGTCATGCTGCTATAGTTTTAATATTTAATATTTTGATTTTTTATTTTTAGTTTAGATTTTTGCTTTTTCTAATATAATTTATATTATCATATTTTATATTTAAAACATGTCTATTTGTTATTTAATTTTAAAATTTCTTATAATGTATTAAAACTTAATATTTTTAAATATTTAAATAGATTTCAATTATAATATATTTATTATTTAACATTTAAAATTTAATATATCTATTAATAATAATCGAATTAAATTTTTAAATATACTATATTATATCTTTTAAAAATTTATTATAATGTATATTTAAATTAGATTTTAATTATAATATATTCATTATTTAACATTTAAAATTTAATATATCTATTAATAATAATTTAATTAAATTTTTAAATATATCATGTTATAACTTTTATAAATTTATTATAATGTATTAAAATTAAATATTTTAAAATATTTAAATAAGATTTTAATTATAATATATTCATTATTTAACATTTAAAATTTAATATATCTATTAATAATAATTGAATTAAATTTTAAAATATATTATATTATATTGTATTCAAATTTAATATAATGGTCTTTTATTTTTATTGATTTATTACTTATATTTAAAAAAATCAAATTTATAAAGGTGAATTTAATTACGAATTTTCTTTCAAACTTTTTCCCTTTGTTGAATTTCGTTCGAATTTAATGGTTGCCTAACACAAACTCAAACTCGAACCTTGTGACATTGGGTGGGGGGGTGTTGTCATTCGGTTGGTTGCTTATTTTTTCACCAAATACATTTCGCAGAAGTATTATTCAATTTTTTATATTTTTTTCTATCAAAATTTAGTGTATTAAAATTTGTTGTTATGAATAAATGCTTACGAGGAATAATGCATAACGCTTCTTATTAAATGGAACCCATTCATTGAGACCCTTATCATACTAAAAAGGAACTATGCCTATCCATCTAATGTTCATCCTATATATATTTCAATACAAGTAAGCAATAGCACATTATTACTTCCTTTTATTATTGAGGACAACAAAAATTAAGTCCTTGTATCTTAATAGTTGAATATAGGCAAAACCATCATCATTGTAATTGTTACATAGAATCATAGATAAGCATCCCCTTGCTTCATACTACACAAAGTGATCTTTTCTTAATCAAGAAAAAAAGAAAGAAAGAAATGTTCACAGATAACCAAAAATGCTCAATGGGATTCAAATATGCAACATAGAGCTTAAAGTATCTTCAACTTGAACAAATAAAAAGGTGTACAAATCTCATTTTAGATGAAACATTGGAAGACTACATGTTCATATGACTCAACCTCTAAAAACAACAAATAATGTTTTGTTTATCCTCCCGAGATCTATGGCAGCTTGTGTTGATTTTTTTGAAATTTTGTACTTAGTTTATAGGTTGACTTTGTACAAAGACACAAACTATATTGTAATCAACATTTTGACATCTATCACCATCTACATATTATTTATGTTGTGCTATGTTTTGTGCAATGTAATACATGATATGAATATAAAAAATGAAAATCTATTATCTACAATTCATGTGTTGAAGTGTCTATTTTATTTGCCTACAATATCTCTATGCTATGGAGATGCCCTTAAACATATAAAAAAATAGTTTTCGATTGCTTTTTTGCAATTTTTTATGTTTTTTTGTAAATCCGATTTTTTCTCGATTTTTTCCCAATTTTTTCAAAAAATCTTATACTTTTGTTTTGCCGATTAATTCCCCAAACGATTAATGTTTCTTTGATATAATCTATTGTGTTTATATCTGATAATAGTCCATTTCTCATCTATTTAAAATTTCCCACATTCGTACATTTTCTCACTTGCGAATACTGAACACAACTCGTCTTTTTTTTACAGAAATAACTATTAACAAAAAACAACAAGCCCATACTCCCATTCCATACCATTTGCAAACCAACAGTTGTTGAACCAGCTAAATGTTATGCATCAGAGGAATATCTTAAATGACAACAACCAAATACAAATATGACATGTATGATATAATTGCTCAGCACAAGATATGCAACGTTGGAGTGGTCTCTCACAAGGTAATTAAATGAAACAAAATTGGTTTTCAAATTTCAACTTTCAAAATAATAACATTAGCTAGTAATTTAGATTTTACATTTCTTTATAGCATAATTGCAATGTAAAACTCAGTTTAGTCTAAGGATAAAATTAAACTCAACCAAGAACTCCTAAAACAAATAGCTTTCAGCAGCCTCAGAAAATCATTAACATTATTATTCAGATTATTTCTTATATATTTAAATATACTTGCTAGAATTTTGGCACTTCCAAAGTCACAGAACTTAACTTGATGAGTGTGTGGATTCAGCTGTCCAACCAAGCAGTAAATTCCACATACACAATGCAGAAGAAGTATGAACTCAAATATTTTATGAATACACAAAAAAATAAAACATTTCTAGAAACATGCATATCATTTGTGTTGACTATTCTTTAATGATTTTAAATTGTTATGAGTTGATATCAACTTTGGTTATAAATCCAACACAACTTATAATTTGAAACAAGCATCTTGCTCTCTTCATCAATCCATGTGATTTTTTTGTGCATGTCCTGCACATTTTCTCAGGTAATAATTTTTCTATTTGTTGCTTTTCATTATATAATCTATAGTGTTTATAAATTAAAAACCATTGCATGGCGATATATAGTTTTTAAATTCTCCTGTTCTCCAAGTCTCTACACCCGTGTCCTTACAAAATTTGCAAGCACCAAAAAAACCACTTCAACATGTTTTAAAACTTTGCTGCATTTCGGTTTTATCACACTAATTATGTGAGTTATAGCTTTCAATCAAATATTTTACATTGCTCCCATTTTCACTCTTGTTATCTTATCCTTTTCACTTGAATAATTAATTGCTTTCCAATTCCTTTCTCCCATTTTACATGCTAAAATTAATTAATTTTCATTTCTCGCTGCAAGAACAATTGTTCTGGGAAAATTTGCTTAATGCGCTCTCCACGATAGTTCATTCCTACATTCAATTATTCCTACACATTTTCTTAGGTTGCTCTTTGTTGTTTTCTATGTTGACTACTCTTTAATGTTTTTATATTGTTATGAGTTGATGTCAACTTTGGTTATAAATCCAACACAACTTATAATTTGAAACAGGCATTAAAAACCATTACATGGCGATATACAGTTTTTTAAGTCTCCTACTCTCCAGGCCTCTACACCTGTAAGTATAAAACTATCTAAGGTATTCTTTAATATCCATCTGACTTTAATTGCATCTTCATCTCTAACAACTATATCCACTTTTTTGGGACATCCTATATGTTGCTATACCAAACGTTACTAATCTCACAACCAGGATTGCTAATATGTTTCATTGGTTACCTTGCACTTTCAAGCCTCGGCTCTCATGCATTGTAAGTTTTCTTTCCACCTTCTTCCCTCTTATTTCATTACTTCTCGTCTCATTTTGATACTATAGTCCTCTTCTCTTTGTTTATCATTTTCCTACATTCTCATTCTTATACAGTTTGTTTTCCTGTCACAGAAATACAAAGAATAGGTGCTTTGCATTGCTCTCATATCCAAACTTCACTGGCCAGCTCCGTCAACATAATAATTTTGCAGTAAGCTCTCTTATTTTCAACTCTATTGCTTGCACCTTTTTAATCATCATTACATTTCAAAACTCTTTGTCTCGCACATGTACTTCACCCATCTATATCATAAACCTATGCCTCTATATTCCTTACAAAATTTGCAGGCACCACAAAATCCACTTCAAGATGTTTTAAAACTTTGCTGCATTACAGTTTTATCGCACTAATTATGTGAGTTATAAAGTTCAATCAAATATTTTTCATTGCTCTCATTTTCACTCTTAACTTTACCATTTCAATTGAATGAATAATTGCTACCAACTTCCTTTCTTCCATTTTTACATGCTAACCTTATTTTATTTTCACTTCTCGCTGCAGAACAATTGTCCTTGGGAAATTTTTTTAATGTCCTCTCCACAATATTTCATTCCTACATTCAATTGTTCCTACACATTTTCTAAGGTTGCTCTTTGCTCTTTTTAGGTAAATTTTCCACCAACTAATCTCTACATTTATCATTTCTTACAGCTCCATATTTTTTGCACCTTTTCATTTTACATACTCTTCTCTACAGGATTGCATATCATAACACTGCATTAATTACAAATTGCCTTTGTTTATTCAGGTTGCCAAAGGACCCATGCAACAATTTACAACTTCCCTTCTCTTGCACAAAACTTCACATTGCTTACATTAATTCCTTCTATATCATTATTATGCCACAATATATCTCTTGCATTTATTGTACTTAATTTAAACTCTTCTGCAATTTGGCCATGTGTGGTTCTACAGTTGACATTGCACAATTATAACACTGAATTCATTTACTCTTTGTCAAATTTGTGTACATTTTGAATGTTACTATCAGCTACATATATCTATTATATGTCATTGTTATGGAGATTGCAAGTTTCATGCATTTCTCATTACTTGAATCTCATCAATAATTACTCTGCACATCCTATTCCTTTCCTGCCTGTCAGCTTTCCGTTGCACGCAAAAAAAACGTGCAACTGCTAGTTATAAATATTGAATTCTCTAAAAATAAAAATTAAAATAATTTCTAATTAATTAATTAATTTTTTAAATTAAATTAAATTACAAATTTGTTAAATATCTAGTTTTTAAGAAAATAATTATTTATTAGGCCCTTGCATGTTGTGTATAATTTTAGCACATAATTTTACAAATGAATTAGTTCTCTAAATTTTTATTTATAAGATATTAGATCTTAAATAACTTTTATACATTTTATAATTTAACTATCAAATAATTTTATTTTTTTTGTATTAAGTATCACAGAATCATACCAGCTCCTTTCGAGTAAACTTATTACAAATACTAGCTCCTTTCAAACACCAAACTAGAAACAACAATTGGAAGATTACAAATACTAGCTCCTGGAAGATAAAGGGTCACAACTTAGAAATCCACTTTAAACAATGAAACAAATACAACCAATGGAAGACCAAGAGTCACAACTTAGAATTCTACACAAAGGTGTCCATCATGGGAGTTGAACTTGGGTCTCCACATTGAGAACTCAATGCTTTAACTGACTAAGCTCAAACCCTTGGACAAATAATTTTATTTTTAATTACTCAACTAATTTATTTATTTACTCTCTTTTAAATAATTATATTATAATTAATTTCTAGCTTGATTGTAATATTAAATACTTGTATATTTAATAATTTATCCTTCTTTTTATTTTAATAATTTTATTTTATCATTGTATATTAAACTCCTTAATTTAATTTACTAATTGCTTATCTAATTGGATACTTTGCACAAGGTTCCAATACTTAGGTTGCTAGTGGCAAGCTAGAAAAACCCCTCCTCGGTCATATGTCTGCCTTCGACAATTAACCTACATCTTACTCCAACTCAACAAAAGGTCGTCAGATCATGACAATAAAATGCATTATTCATATTATTAGGTTTAAAATCTAATTAAAACATTAATATCATTAATGATCATAATTGAAAATAATAATTCATCATCATTAAATAACGATATTATAAAATAACTGATTGTCTTTAATGTCATTAAACCACAAAATACCATTTAACATCATTAAAAAGCTAATCAAATAATTACGTGTAAAATGTCAATAGTAGAAGTATCTGGCATAGTAAAGTAAATCTAACTAGGGTCTAAGTCGGGTTGTGACATTTTGAGAGAGTACCTAAATTTGTCTTAACACTGAATATATCTTAGATGCTTGTTAATAATAGATAACCACTAATGAAACAAATGACCTAAAGATAAAATTTAATATACTTATTATAGGGGAAAGGACCCAGTAGTTGAGAGCGTTCCAATTCTTGTTGATTTAATACCCCCATACTTGCTAATTTAATATCCAACTTTTGTACAACATTGCACCAATAGTTGTATGATAAGTACCAATAATTGAATGAAATATACCATTTGTTGTGAAAAGTAACCAATCATGCGATGCCAAATCAGTTACACAAGTATTGGGGCCCTTTTGCTCACCTATTGGTCTCAATTTTTGGGGGGTTGTTTTGGACACCTTGGCAAAAAGCATGCTGATGTGGCATAATATTTGATGATGTGGCCCTGAAACCTTAGTTATAAGCAAGGGACTTGCCAAGTAAGCTTCTGTAAAAAATTCAGAGTGATTTGAAATTTCTACGTAAGATTTTGAGAAGTACGAAGTTAGGGTGCACAACTACTGGGTCCTCTCCTATATATACAATTAGAAAGATTTGATATTAGAATTGATATATATAATCAGTAATCCACCAACCACCCTGAGCCATGTGAAAAAAGTCAACCACACATTAATGCAATTGAATGTAGAGACTTTGAAAAATGTAGTGTTATTCTTCAACTAGTGTTTAATAATTGAGTAATTGATAGGTAGCAAGCACCGTGAGCCATGTGAAAAAAAGTCAAAACAATCACTATATGAGCCTGTCTATATAAACAACACTCCATAATTTGACTCACTCCACCGAAAAGGTTTAACTACGCCACTACCTAAAAACGTTTCAAACTTCAATACGCCACTAATGAAGGGCAGCAATGAATGAAAAATATTGTAACTTAATATCTCTGCACACCTTCCAATTACGTGACAGCTCAAAATCTACATAGGTGGCCAGCCATGAGCGTTTCCCTTCTCAATCGAATTTACATCAAATGAAACTTCCCCAGTTTTGCCTAACGTAATCTCGCCCCATGATGCAGAACTCTAATACAGCCCTCAAGACCCTATAATTACATAGGAAACCCAACAAATATTAACAAGCAATTCTGATTCCGCAATAATAATGGAGATGAAGAAAGCAATATACCTCTGCCTCTTGTTGGCTCTTCTTCTCGCTCTTCCATTACAAGTCTGTATTCCATTCCACTTCATTTCTTTTCTTTGCTTCTTCCACACCAAGATTTTCTTCTTTTTCACATGTAATGATATTATTACACTAACATATTTGCTTATATCGTTGTTATACACACAGACTGCAGCAACGGTTGGCCCAGCGATGGCCCCTCCACCAAAACTAACTGAAAAAGGTAAGTGTTCTCATCTGTTTCTTTTTTGTTTAGGGTTTCAAACCAGCCAGCACGTACTATTGCTTGTAAATTCTGAAAGAGAATTTTACCCATCACGATTTTACATATTTTGAGAAAGATGTTTAATGGAGTATGAAAAAGTGATTGTTGGTGTTGAGAAGATGTTTAATGGAGTATGAAAACTTGATTGTTGGTGTTTACAGAGTGCAAGGATAAATGCAATGTCAGGTGCGAGTATGCTCGTCTAAAACGTTGCTTAAAGTACTGCAACGATTGCTGTACGAAGTGCAACTGTGTTCCAAGTGGGCATTATGGTAATAAGGATGAATGCCCATGTTACAGAGACAGGAAGAACCACAGAGGCAAACCCAAATGTCCATGAGTGAAACTTGCTCTTTTTATTTCTTCTGGTTTAGTGTTGTTATGGAAGATGCTAAAATAAATTATGTGGATCTGTCATTAGACATTTCCAAGCAGATTCATATGTATTGTCTTCTACTAAACAGATATTTAATACCTATTGTTTATTTCTAGTCTGTGCTCAATCTTGGGCATTTCAATAAGAGTTCCCTGAAGGAAAAATAAGTTTGGATTGTTTCATTTTTGGAACTTTTAAAAAGAATTAAAATATATTAAATAACGTGTTTAAATAGATTATAAAAGATTTTCAAATTGTCATAATTATCTTTAAAAAACAAGACAATAAAGATTCAAAGAGGTTTCTTGCACATCCACCATCCTCAAGAATCCATAGCTATATTAAAGATCACATAAGAATTAAAATGATCAACCATTGCCATGATGGAAAAGGAATTAAAATGATCAACCATTATTATGATGGATAAGATGCAAAATCTGAGTGCCTTGATCACTGGATAGAGAATCCCAATTAAAAGAACAAATCATGAAACCACTAGTTTAATATATATTTTATATTAAAAATATATAATTAAAAAGTTATGTTTGAATTTATTACTATAATTCAAAAAAAAAAACATGGTATTTGTAAATTGTTCTTTTTTAATTTTTTTTTTTTTTTGTAAATTGTTATTTTTTAATATTTAATATAGTGTTAAACTCTTCATGACCCAAAATAATCAATTCCTCAAATTCATTCAAAACCCCTTGAAGACAACTTGACGAGTCAATCCTAATTGACTTTTAATACCAACCTTTTGATTCAATTTTATAATCCACAATACATCACATTAATCACTTTGACTTGAACCATTGATCAACATGATTAAATTACCCTAACTCTCTTAAATAATTTAATTACATATTTTATTATAATATTTTGACAAGGGTCCAACAAAATATATTTAATCTAGTACCTATCAATTGTTTGGATTCCCTTAACACATTTAAAATCATATTAGCCTCCATAAAATGGATTTAAATAATAACAATTTATTTTCATCCCTAACCTTAGGAATATAAAGACCTACTTATGTCTTATGGCTCATGATTTATGCATTTACTTATTCAAGTGTGAGACTTAAGTAAAGAACAATTTAACCATCAATAAACAAACTATATGTAAGTATGATGATAGGTTAACATAGGTTAATTAAAATAGACATATTTTTAAATACAATAAGATCAAATGTTGTTGTTATTATTATAATATCTTGTAATCTCTACAAGCATTCTATCTATTCAAGAGTTAGTTGTACTTTGCTTTATAATAATTATTATTATTTTATTATGTCAACACAAATACTAAAAAATAATCATTAGTATATCTTATATATGGATACTCTTTTATTAAATTGCTATAAAAGAAATCATCATAAAATAATCATATTAATTATAGTATTTTTATTTATAGATATTCCTAATTTAAAAATTTTCAAACATCATTTTAAATATAGAATCAATAATTTCTTTTTATTTTATTTTATATTAAGAGATTATCCTCTAAGAAAAATTACTTTTACTTTATTTGTTTTTTTTTCTTTCTAACTTTATAATTTAGTTTCCACTTCGAAGAAGGAATTAAAGAGTAAAACAAAAAGATTAGAAATAAAACCAAACGTACAATTTTACATTCCTTTTAAAAGGATAATTATTATAAAAGAATTTCCACAATATTACTTTTCACATTTTATACATATATCTTTAAATTATAGATTTTTTTTATAAAGGAATTAAATGTATATTGATTGTTCTGTCAGATACTATATAGCCCAAAGTTAGATTGAGATGACTGGTAGACTTTCTCTTCCTCGATTGCAGCCTCGTACATTCCATTGTTCTCACCTCCTCAATTGCTTGTTGGAGCATTGTGTCAACCTCCATCAATTGTATGAACACCATCAAAGCTTGCCATCCCCTTCTTGCCTCCTCTCTGAATCATGCCTTTGTACCATCTTCCTACCACCTTACAAAAGGGATGTAATTCCTCGAAACTGCTTGATGAAAGTTCTCAATTCATTCACACAAATAAAAAATAACAATAGGAACTGCCCATTCAATGATCGATTCCAATACCCAAATGGTATTTTTTAGGAACTATGGCTTCCATCACCTTTTTGACCGGTTTAGTAGAAATTTCCAAATCCAAACCCCACGCCATAATGAGTGAATATACATGCATGTGGGTTTTGTATTTGTGACTCACAACTCCAAAGGTATCACCCAAAATCATCTTCACACTCTTCACTAATCTTTCATCCTTAAACAAAAACATCTTCATCAACCACCTTTTATAAATGAGACCAAGAAAGAGGCAAAGTTGTTTCTTTGTTTTCAATGTGAAATTAGCCTCCATTGCACTCTATTTTGACAATGTTACCACCTTCCACCAACCTTCCTTTGAAAACAATTCTGCACTAAACTATTGAAAGTTCGAGAAAAATACCAAAGAAGTAACCTCATTAAAGATAGCCACTAAAATAAAAAACCAAGGGCATCTAAATGCACTGTCCCATCATCTTTTGTCGCCCTTCCAAGTTGGGTTGGTAGAAATTCACATGCTTTACAATACAAAGAGTAAATACAGTCTCATTAAAGCATTATACCTATCAGTGCGAATTCAAACATCCTCTTCCAACGATATAAACTTGAAATCTTCCATTTGCATTTAATCAACTTTATCAAATGTTAAAGTCTAATTAGAAAGTTTGTTTGCTTCCACATTCCTTGATCTTCTCACATGGCTAATACAAAAGTCTTGAAAGGTTGCCAATTCTTCCACTATTATAGATATTATATTTTGAAGGTGCTACGCATCAATACTACCCTTCATAATTGCTTGAATTCTAATAAAAAAGTCCCCTTCTAAATGTATTCTCTGGAATCCCAACATCTTGCCAAGTGTAACTGCTACCAAAGGTAATGATGCTTCCATAGAATTATTCATTCCATTTTCCAAATTTTTTGCCCCCATAGCCACAATATTACCATCCTAGTCTCTAGCAATAAAACTTGTGCCTGATGGTCCAGGGGTCCCTTTCAAAACACCATCAAAGTTGATCTTCCGCCATCCCTCTGAAGGTTTCTCCCATACAACATCCTTATCCCCCAAAGAAGCCAAATTAACCCAGTAAAGCCCCTTAAATAGGCGTGAAATCCATTATTTTAATTCTTAGTACTAATGAACTAATTAATATTAACAACTTTCTTAGGAGGAGTTAAAGATAAATCTATATGTAACTTCTACAACTCTTGTATTTGACTGCCCCCTATCTATTTATTTTTTTGCGCTAGAGGTATACCCGCAACCTAACCCGGCGCCCAAGGGAGCTGAGGCGAGACATCCTCTAGGGATGCATGGAATTACCCACAAATCATGTGCATTAGGTAAGCCCGGGCCTAAGAGTCAAACCTAGAACCAATGGGGAGCAATTCCATGGCCCAAGCCAACTCCACTACCCATGCGGGTTCAAAGGGTTTGTGGTAAGCCTAGTGAGAATCAAACTGGGGTTTATGTGTAGCACCAGGATCATTATCATAACACTATGCCTCACGACACACCTTCACACCAAAGTTACTCATGTGCCCTTAAAAAGGGTTTGTGGTAAGCCTAGTGAGAATCAAACCAGAGTTGATGCGTAGCATCGGGATCATTAGCCTAATACTATGCCTCACAACATGCCTTCACACTAACTCAACTACTCATGCACCCTTATCTATTTAGGTTTTACTGATTTAAGCTACCTCTTTGCAATTCAAATGACAATGACAACCCTCATCTAATTATTTATTCTTCACTTTGAATGATACTTATGCAAGAACAATTGTGATTAAGAGACGAATAGGCTCTCAAAAGAATTGGTACATCTACTTTCAAAATAATTTTATATTATTGCAAGTGTTTTTCTTTCCTTTCCTTTATTTCTTACTGAACATATACATTTTTAATCTGCTAACAAATCACTAACAACGAAAAGGAAGACCAAACAATTTATTTAAACTTTTACTAGATGGATATGGGAATGTGAAAGAACATGCCTTTAGTTTATTATTTTCACATATGGTAATGGATAACTTGTAAGGGGTAAAGTTTATTTCATTGGCATAAACCTAACACAAAGAATGCAATTTAATTTACTTTTACATCAGTAACGAATGCATTTTAAAAAATGAACATTGAAAGATAATTATTCATGCAAAAGTGAATAAATGATCAGGACAACTTTATGCCCATGCTTTACACACATTTTTGCACCAAACTATAAGAAGATGGTAGAATGATATTTACAAGCTCCTTTTATATTAAGAGAGATTAATGAAGTCAATAGCATAACCATTTCCATGGCGTTTTGTATTACAACAACAATAAATACTAAACAACTCAAGGTAAGGATAAAGCACTTGTTCATACATGCAGATGTAGAATGAAATGTTCTCTTTCATTACACAATGAAAATATTTAAGTAAACATACGGAACAATCTCTTAAAATTTTTTCATCTCAAAATAATCATATAAACAACTAGCAAACAAAAAGAAGCACAAAAATAAGACTTTCTCTCCCCCCAACCTTATCGGCATCATGAAACCACTTAGGCTCTAGCCAAACCCCCAAGAAAGATAATACTACCAATTGATTTTTGGCTCCAAGGAAGAATACTCATTTACAAAACCCATTTACCGAGAACATACTCCCAAGGAATATTACTCAACTAATTGAACTCTCCCTACCTTGTCTTCCAAACAATAACAAGAATAACACAACAAGAAATTTTCTATCTAATTTAATCATGATAGTAAAAAAAAGAGAAGGGCTTATCTCTAAGACCATGCTTCTTGATCACCACCATCATTTTCAAGACTCCTTCCTCCAACATCCTCTTCTTTTTTTCAACTCAAACAAGGGTTCTCCAAAATAGAGAAGTTGGTAACATCCCATTCTCTCTTCACAAACTCCATATAAGTGAGTTTAACTTGGAAAACTTGGATGAGGAGGTGACACTTGTCACCTTCTCATCCTTTCATCTATAAGGTCTTTTCCTCATTTAAGGGGGAACAAAAATTAGGACACCCCATTCCCCAATCTTCCCTCATAAATAAGGTATGGGGGGTGGGTTTGGAACCCACAACTCATCTTTCCTCCAAATTCGTCACTTACCTTAATGAGGACTTTTGGAGAGTGAAATGAAGTATAGGGCCTTTATTGCTTGTCCAATAGGCTCCCATCTCAAGGGTATAGACCCTAGGGGTCTATTTTTGTACTTAAAATATGGTAATTGACTCAAAAACACTCAGTAAAGACCCACATTAATAAACCTCATAAACACATTTTTATCTAATAATAAATCCCCATTTCCTTCTAGGTAAACAATAGTTGAACTTATAACTTGTCATAGAGGAAACTGATTTGAAATATGTATTTCTTCCTTAGTCCATGTTAAACTTTCCTGCACATAGCAAACACATTCGGAAGCATAGTTAGACCAAAAAAACAATTCATATTATTTTCTATCAATTTTCATCTTGTTTACTAGTGAATATCAAGAGTATTGGTATAAAATTATATCATTTATAATCCCATGATCTATCTAACTATCTATTGAAGAAAAATAGGTAATAATTGGAGTTGCATTATCTATATGTGAGGTGGGGGTGTTACATTTTGAGATGTTACGAAAAATGTGGATCTCTTTTCAAGAGAGTCTACTCCACAATATATTTGAAATATTTTCACTTAAGAAATCTAAATGAATGCAAATAATTTCAAACAAGAAATTATGGAAACTGCATAAAATAGTTTGTCTATATTTTTGTTAAAATTTTGATTTTTAAGTAATTGTCATTTATAGTACCATATAGACATAAAATTCTCTAAGTTGGTGGGAAAACTCTCTCTAGAGTCATCATTTCAATTCAACAGGACTAGTCATAAAATAAAAATAAGACCTTTAGTTCCTTCCACATGACCAAATCTTATGGTTCTTCACCTTTCTAATGATTTTGGGTTGCTGGACTATTTGATAAAAAATAATCATAAGAATCACCTAACAAAAAGAATATGGTTACAACCAATATTATACATTAAAAGTGTAACAAATTTCTAAGTTAAACTTTAGATCTACGAGCCCGTTTACATTAACAAGAAGAGTAATATGCACCACTAGATCACAAGATTGTATTAAAAATCCAATAAATTTCAAGAATTTGAGATGATTTAAACTATAGTGCCTTGTTCAAATAGTAGATGTTTTGTTTAAGGTTTTAAAAGTAGTATTAGAAATTTAAAAAAAAAAAACTCAAGGTAAATTAAAAAATGGAAAATGGGTCTAGTTGGAATAAGAACTAAAAATAACACCCTTTAATTAGGATAAATGTGTATCACAATCCTTATTCTAGGGTTGTTAGCTTCACACAAATTTATTCAAATAAATTTACTACCAAATTCTGAATCTTTTATCAATGTGATAGTGTAAAAGGCTTGTTTCAACAGTGGTACTCCCACTAGGCACCCAGACAAACCACTATGCCAAAGCTAAAGCTACTTACATTGGGTTACATATGGAAATCAGAGAAGGGTTCAAAAAATTCTGGCTCGAGAGTGATTCTCTAAATATCATCAGGTGTGTGAGTAAGAAAACTGAGCCCAACTGGACTATCAAGAATTTAATTCAAGAGTACCATATCATGATTACTAAATTGGATGATTTCAAGATCTCCCATGTTTATTGGGCAGGTAATAGGCTAGCAGACCACTTGGAAAACATAGGTGTGGATTATGTGAACATACGACGGTTGATGAGAAAGGAAACTTTCCCAAGATGATTGTGTGAACTGATGAGAAAGGATGCTGAATACATTGGCCATTCGTCACATTAATGATGATAGAGTACCAAATGAATTATAATCTTTCGTGGGATTTTTGTTCGAATTCCAAAACTAGGTTTTCTAGATCCTTCTTTTGTATCTGGTTTTGGTTTGGTTTCCATTGTTGTGAAGGTAATTTTCTCATGGGAGGTGACAAGAACAGATGGATCCCGCCTCCTACGAGAAATGGGAAAATAATAGAGAGCTATGGACGAAGATTACTTATGGGGGCCTTGTGTCGTATCTTGAGATGCTCTATGGCAATGATCCGAAAGTGGCAGAGGATATTGTGAATGTTTGGGAGAAAGGCATCTTCACAGCATTTGGAGTGGAGTTTAGAATTGATGAAACCTTCATCATGGAGATATCTAGTTTGCAGATATAAGGAAAAAAAATTACGAAGAATGGAAGGCGACAAAAGAAGCCATTGTTGCTTTCTTCGACAAAGATAGCGAGAGGAAAAGGGTGTGAAAGATGGAGGATGACAACTATAACAGGAAGGACCTGCAATCACTTTGGCTGGAGATGGCCGAAGTGATTATGAGGTATATTACTCTTGATGGATGCTATGTCAGTATTTTCTCTTACCACTTTATGATATTAAACCATTTTAGGCACAACAAAAGAATTTCTCTACCTTTCTATCTATTATCTTCTCTTGAAAATAGCCTGGTGAATCATGCCAAAATTGGTGAAAACCTTGTTCTGCATGAGGGGCTAATCATGTTATCATGGAATATGCTATGGATCATGGGGTTAAACCCTCACCGGCAGTTAAACCCCCCAACTCTCTGACCAACACTGCTATTCATTATGTGTCAAATGCAAAGATGGATGAAGAAGAGTCTAGTAGGGCTATGGACTGGCGACACCTAAATGTCTTGGATGATTCATAATATTGTCCCTCTCAAGAGGAGGCCCCCCCCCAAAATATTACACCTAGCATTGGAAGCGACAAAAGAAACAAAGACCCTAGATGGGTTGTCACTAAGTATAAAACCCCCAACCGCAAATTACAGGATTCAAGGCCAACAAATACGAAGAAGTCTAAAACTAGAAAAACTGGGGAAACCAAGGGAAAGGAGAAGGAAATAGAGCTTGGAATCCCAATTAATGTTGAATAGGGGGAACGGGGGATACCCAAAAAGATTTCAATTTTGGTACTCTCCTTGGAAACGTTGTCAAAATCCAGGATAACTGCATTCTTTGGGTCAGTAAGGAGATTAATTTCTTAAAGGATGGAATTAAAGATGTCATTAATAATTTCACTGAGACGCCCATGCCAAGAAATATGGATAAACTTCTCTGAATGAGATAGGAACTAACTGAAGATGTAAAGACAATGAAAACAAATCATGAATCAAGGATTGGTCAGTTGGAGATTAGCTTGGAAGAAATTAAGGGTAATTTGAAGAACCTAGTGGATATCAGCAGGGAAGCCATGAATAAGAATGCTCAAGGTATTAAAAGGTAAATGTGATGATAGCAAATCAAAGATCTCATTCCACCACCAGTATTCCCTCTTCTGACATCAAACATAAGAAGAAAATCCAGGAGCCGAACTTGTAGTGTACGAGATGTCAAACCACCAAAGGCCCCTATACGAGGACTAGAAGCAAGAACCAGGAGAAGAATACCTCCAGGTTCATAATAGATGATCTTGAGGACATCAACAAGAGGGTGATTCAGAAGAATTTAGAGATGATGCAATCTTTGATCTAGTGAGTTTTAGGTTTTCTCTTGTTCTGTTTTGTTTTTTCTTGCATGGGCTTGGCCCTTGTTTCTATGGTTGTTATGCGATTGGTTATGGACTGGTTAGCGACTACTTATTTTTGTTGTACTCTTTAACTTTGGGATTTGGGTCCCTGTAAACCCTGCTTATCTTAATACAAAACAATGTGATAGTGTAAAAATAAAAATCAAATAGTTTTTTAGAAAAATATGTAAAAACATAATTATTATTGAAAAATAATAATGATGATGATTATATCTATCATAAAGATTTAAAATTTAAATCTATCATTGATGGAAATACACTAAGAATTCTCTTAACATATATATGGATTGGTTTGGATGATATAAGGGAGGAGTAGTGTTTTATGTTATTAGAATTTTGTGGATGAAAGGACTCCTTGAGTTGTACATGGAAGAGAAAGGGATTTTTTTGACATTTATGGGTGGTGAAATGAATGGATTTGATGTATTTTGGATGGATGAGCATATTCTAAATGAGATATTCAGACATGGCATGGGATTAGTATTATTGTAAGATGGAATATAATTTTTTTATATTTGTTGTATATTTTTTCCTTTGTGATTAGACCTTGTATAAAGTCCCTAAAAAATAGGGATGATTTGAATCATAAAGTTTTTGAGGATAAAGGATTTTCATAAGGTGGGGTCTACAAGACATTCACATGAGAGTGGGATTTGAAATATTAATTTGTAAAATGCCTTAGGTTAGAGATGGGTTTCCCAAGTATTAAAGGTAGGAAAATGATGACCAATAGATAAGGACTATGATTAGTGGCCTAACTTGTGTTAGCGTGTTCTTGGTATTGATAATTGGTGGTTGACAAATTATAGTGTAATGCTAATTTTCTCTGTAGTATGGGATTGGATAGATTCCATATAGAAAAGTTAAGTTTTGATGCATTCAAGGTTATGGTCACTTACTAAGCAAACCAACCATATAGTTAAATCACACAAAATTAAAAATTAACACATATTTATTTAAAATATTTTAATTCTTAAACTTATGATATCCACAATTGTGATAAGTTTTAAAAATCTTTATACAATATTAGTTACAAAATTTACTATCTACAAAAGAAAATAAAACTTGCTCCATTATGTTACCATCATTCATTCGCAACATCTAATATAGTTGTTCTCCCTACGTAGAATTCTCTATCTCTCTATTGTAATCCATATTGAAATATCACTAGAAAATTCATAAATCGAGGACTTGCAAGGTTAAAAAATTACTTACCTTTTTGTATTAGTAATTTAGTACGAAAGCATTACAAAATCAACAATACATAACTCACTATTGTCTCAGCCTAACCAAATACTGGGTGCAAAGTTTACACAAAATGCAACAAACTATTTAAAGCATATAGTACCATTACATTAGAAACTACCAATTACATCTTATAAAACAGACTAACTTAGCATAACATAAAGTACCATTACCTTATAAACTACTAATAAATAACACATATACAATTATTTGATAAAAGGTCATTTAGGATTTTTATATATGTATATGATTTTGGTCGTATTTTTGGGGGAAGACAAATTTTATGATCGGATCTCATCTTCTCAGCTTCTAGACAATGAATTCCAAGCTTCCATGAATGCAAATCTTTTAGGCTCTTTAAGATATCTCTCAAGTGGTATTTTAGAAAAGGGAGGAAATAGTCTGACCTTATTATTTACATAAATTGTAATCTGCATTTTAGGCTTAGTATTATTTGTATGAATGACAAATTGTGCCTTTGCTGCCTTTGGTGTTATTATGGATAATACTATGTGCAATAAGTAAATGTGTGGCTATTATTTAGTTTGTGTTTTTCTAGTTCCTTGATGTATGGATCATGTTTATATCTACTCCTTCATATTCCGTAAAGATAGGTTCTAGATTATACCATCCTCACTAAAAATATAAAACGATTGACCCAGGAATATTTGAGTTGGCAACTTTGCTTGGCCTTTACAAATACTCTCTCAGAACTAAGGTTTGAATATGACACCTTATGTATATGTCACTTTGTGTGTTATGTTCTCATCTGAAATGAAGAGTCTATGTCTTAATGTGCCTAATCGACAAAATAAGTATCTTTTTTAGCATGTTCCCTCCAAAGATTTTAAAGTGTTCTAAAAGCTTTGCATTCATTGAAGTTTCCTTTTCATTTCTTTGGGATCTTTCAGTTTGGACTTTAGTCATTCCTTCAATTTCCATCATTGGTTGGAGGGAATAAATTTCCATATAGATGCTACACAAACATCTTCAATCAAAGGCCCTTGATACTCGACCATGAACAAAGAGTGTTTGAGCACAACCAATTCTTTCATATTTTGGGATCTTCAATTGAAAGTAAACATTGACAATACCTTTGGTTGAATGTGGCATATTTCTAACAAAAAGATTTTAGAAATTTGCAAGTGGCCTACAAATGAGATGCATTTTTATTCTTCCAAATGCTTGCTAAGTCAAGATCTTCTCCTTATGATGAACCCTCAAATCCAATTTAATGGTTTTGATAAAAGTTGTAAGATAGAAAGCAACAATACAACTAATGCTAGTGTGGCTACAATAGTGCTAGGTAAGTGACACTTGACTCTTATGCAATACAAAAGGATGAAGTGACCTAATGCAATAGCTACTTAGATTTTACCACATTTTTATGCAGAAGTTGAGGTAGAAGGTCGAATAATGACCAATGAATGATCTTTTGAGAGAATACCTAAGTTTGTCTGAACACTGAATAGATCTTAGATGCTTGTGAATAATAGATAACCGCTTATTGAAACAAATGACCTAAAGATAAAATTTTATACACGTATTATATATACAATTTAAAGAAAGATTTGATATTAGAATTGATATATATATAATCAGTAAAGCACCAACCACCTTGAGCCATGCGAAAAAGGTCAACCACACATTAATGCAATTGAATGTGGAGACTTTGAAAAATGTATAGTCTTATTCTTCAACTAGTGTTTAATAATTGAGTAATTGATAGGTAGCAAGCGCCGTGAGCCATGTGAAAAAAAGTCAAAACAATCACTATATGACCCTGTCTATGTAAACCACACTCCATAATTTCACTCAATTCACCCAAAAGGTTTAACTACTCCACTACCTAAAAAGGTTTCAAACTTCAATACGCCACTAATGAAGGGCAGCAATGAATGAAAAATCTTGTAACTTCTGTATCTTAATATCTCTGCACACATTCCAATTGCATGACAGCTCAAAATCCAGACAGATGGGCAGCCACGAGTATTTCCCCCCTCAATCGAATTTACATCAAATGAAACTTGCCCAGTTTTGCCTAACATAATCTCGCCACATAATGCAAAACTTTAATACAGCCCTCAAGACCCTATAAATACATAGGAAACCCAACAAATATTAACAAGCAATTCTGTTTCTGCAATAATAATGGAGATGAAGAAAGCAATATGCCTCTGCCTCTTGTTGGCTCTTTTTCTCGCTCTTCCATTACAAGTCTGTATTCCATTCCACTTCATTTCTTTTCTTTGCTTCTTCCACACCAAGATTTTCTTCTTTTTCACATGTAATGATATTATTACACTAACATATTTGCTTATATCGTTGTTATACACACAGACTGCAGCAACGGTTGGCCCAGCGATGGCCCCTCCACCAAAACTAACTGAAAAAGGTAAGTTTTCTCATCTGTTTCTTTTTTGTTTAGGGTTTCAAACCAGCCAGCACGTACTATTGCTTGTAAATTCTGAAAGAGAATTTTACCCATCACGATTTTACATATTTTGAGAAAGATGTTTAATGGAGTATGAAAACTTGATTGTTGGTGTTTACAGAGTGCAAGGATAAATGCAATGTCAGGTGCGAGTATGCTCGTCTAAAACGTTGCTTAAAGTACTGCAACGATTGCTGTACGAAGTGCAACTGTGTTCCAAGTGGGCATTATGGTAATAAGGATGAATGCCCATGTTACAGAGACAGGAAGAACCACAGAGGCAAACCCAAATGTCCATGAGTGAAACTTGCTCTTTTTATTTCTTCTGGTTTAGTGTTGTTATGGAAGATGCTAAAATAAATTATGTGGATCTGTCATTAGACATTTCCAAGCAGATTCATATGTATTGTCTGCTACTAAACAGACATTTAATACCTATTGTTTATTTCTAGTCTCTGCTCATTATTGGGCATCTCAATAAGAGTTTCCTCGAGGAAAAATAAGATTGGTTTATTTCAATTTTTGAATTTTTAAAAGAATTAAAATATATTAAATAATGTGATTAAATAGATTATGAAAGATTTTCAAATTGTCATAATTATCTTTAAAAAAAACAAGACAATGAAGATTTATAAGCCCCTTTACATTGACAACAAGAGTAATAATTAAAATATATTAAATAATGTGATTAAATAGATTATGAAAGATTTTCAAATTGTCATAATTATCTTTAAAAAAAACAAGACAATGAAGATTTATAAGTCCCTTTACATTGACAACAAGAGTAATATGTACCACTAGATCACAAGCTTGTATAAAAAATCTAATAAATTTCAATAATTTGAAATAATTTAAACGATAGTGCCTTGTCCAATTATTAGATGTTTTGTTTAAGATTTTTAAACTAGTGTTAGATATTTAAAAAAAGAATTCAAGATAAATTTAAAAATGGAAAAAATGTGTTATAGTTGAAACAATAACTTTAAATCACATCCTTTAATTAGGATGAATGCATATCACAATCCTTATTTTAGGGCTGTTAGCTTCACACAAATTTATTCACATAAATGTACTACCAAATTTGTAATCTTTTAACAATGTGATAGTCTAGAAATAAACATCAACTAGTTTGATAAAAACATAAATTATTATTGAAAAATAATAATGATGATGATTATATCTATCATAAAGATTTAAAATTTAAATGTATCATTGATGGAAATACACTCTTAACATATATATGGATTGGTTTGGATGATATAAGAGAGGATTGGTATTTCATGTTATTATAATTTTGTGGATGAAAGGACTCTTTGAGTTGTGTACATGGGTGGGAAAGGGATTTTTTTTTACATTTATGGATGGTAAAATTAATGGATTTGATATATTTTGGATGAATGAGCATATTCTAAATGGGATATTCAAACATGACATGGGATTAGCATTATTGTAAGATGGAAGATTTATTTATTTATTTGTGGTATATGTTTTCTTTGTGAATAAACCTTGGATAAAGTCCCTAAAGAGTTGGGATGATTTGGATCATGAAGTTTTTGAGGATAAAATATTTTCATGAGGTGGGGTCTACAAGACATTCACATGATTTGTAAAAATGCCTTAGGTTAGGGATGGGTTTCCCTTATTAAAGGTAGGAAAAGGATGACCAATAGATAAGGATTATAATTAGTGGCCTAACTTGTGTTAGCTTGTTCTTGGTATTGATAATTGATGGTTGACAAATTATAGTGTAATTCTAATTTTATCTATAGTATGGAATTGGATAGATTCCATATAGAAAAGTTAAGTTTTGATGTAGTTGAGGTTACAGTCACTCACCAAGCAACCCAACCATATAGTTAAATCACACAAAATTAGAAATAACATATATTCATTTAGAATGTTTTAATTCTTAAACTTACAATATCCACAATTGTGATAAGTTTTTAAACTCTTTATACAATATTAGTTAGAAAATTTACTATCTACAAAACAAAACCTACTCCTTTATATTAGCAACATCTACTATAGTCATTCTCTCTACGTGGAATTCTCTATCTCTCTATTGCAATTCATATTGAAATATCACAAGAAAATTCATAAATTGAGGACTTGCAAGGTTAAAAAATTACTTAGCTTTTTGTATTAGAAATATAGTATGAAATCATTACAAAATCAACAATACATAACTCACTAATGTCTCAGCCTAACCAAATACTAGCTATGAAGTTTACACAAAATGTAGTAGACTGTTTAAAGCATATAGTACCATTACATTATAAACTACTAATTGCATCTTATAAAATAGACTAACTTAGCATAACATAAAGTACCATTACATTATAAACTGCTAATAAATAATACATATACAATGATTTGGTAAAAGGTCGTATATTTGTGGGGAAGATATAAGATTCTATGATCGGATCTCATCTTCTCAGCTTTTGGACAATGAATTCCAAGCTTCCATGAACACAAAGCTTTTAGGCTCTTTAAGATATCTCTCAAATGGTATTTTAGAAGAGGAAGGAAATAGTCTAACCTTATTTTCTATGTAAATTGTTATTTGCGTTTCAAGGTTAGTATTATTTTTATGAATGACAAATTGTGTCTTTGATATCTTTGGTGTTATTATGGATAATACTATGTGCAATAAGTAAATGTGTAGCTGTTATTCAATTTGTGTTCTTCTAGTTCCTTGAAGTATGGGTCATGTATTATATCTACTCACTCATGTATTATACCATCCTCACTAAAAATACAAAAGGATTGTCCCTAGAATATTTGAGTTATCAACTTTGCTTGGCCTTTACGAATACTCTATCAGAACTGGGGTTTGAATATGACACCTTATGTCTATGTCACTTTGTGTGTTCTATTCTCATCTGAAATGAAGAGTCCATGTCATAATGTGCCTAATCCACAAAATAAGTAGCTTTTGTAGAATGTTCCCTATAAATATTTTAAAGTCTTCTAAAAGCTCTGCATTCATTGAATTTTCCTTTTCATTTATTTAGGATGTTTCGGTTTGGCCTTTAGTCATTCTTTTCCTTTCCAAACCCCTTGTCTAAAGAGTGAACAACCGACTTCTAAAATTTGAGAGGTCGTTCCATAGGTCGCACAAGATTCACATACCTGTGAAACTTCCTGACTGCCCTTTCAAAGGCCCAAGCCTCAAGAGATCATCAAAACCAAATAGGGGAGTAAATATAAAAGTATTCCTTACAATAGACTATTCTACTACTTGTACTTAAATTCAATTTATAATTTCTCATACTTTAAATTAGACTTGAATATATAATATGTGATTATTATAAGGGTCAGTGCAAGAAGCTGAGTCCACTTTTTGGCCAAAAAGTGGAACTGTTTTCCCTGATTTTTAGATTTTGTCTCATTTGAGCTTAAATTTTGAAACACTTGGAGATTGAATCTTGGAAAAAGTCAGTAATATAAAAGATATCCCTCTGAGTCTACTTTCCAAATATGTAATTTATTTTAATACCCACATGATAAAAAATAACTTTTTGAATGGAGTTCTAAAAACTACGTTTTAAAAAATGTCTGTTTCAGGACCATACCATGCATGTGTACAACCCACACTTTTTGACACAATTAAAATTAGTTTCTCAAACCATTTTGGGAAATGGTTTGTAACACACTGAAGATTGATGAGCATATTTTTTTGTATTTTTTTTAAAATATATTTTTTCAATTAATTTTTTAATGACCGTAATTATCTTTTTAAAAATTTGACGTGTACGACCCACATTATTTGACATAAAATTAACTTTTTTTTTTTTTTTTTTTAAATAGGAAATAATTTTGTGTAGATTGATGACATATAATTTTTTTTTCAAAATTCATTAAAATAAAAAAAGTTATTAATTTAACAAAATTAGTTAATATTTCAAGTTTATGGACCCGATTTAGTATAAATTAAATGAAAAATAGTTTAATAATTGATTTTTTAGTAAATTAACATATTTAGAATATAGACAGTATAATCTGAAATGGGTTTTAATTTTGTATAAAAATTCTCTAATTAGAGGCACGTAAACTATTTTAGAAGTTCATATTTGTGAGTTCGTTCATGGAGATTTGAATTTGCAGGTCCATGTCTCAGGTGTGGCTATCCCAGGCCTATCCCAGACCTAATCCCAAGGCAAGTGGTGGGCTGTGGAATCAATTTCCACAGAACGGGCCCCTGTTTTGAAAACGGGGGCCCGTTGCTTTTTTTAACCGTTGGTTTTAGGAACGGGCCCCCGTTCCTAAATTACCGTTATTGTCAGAACGGGGGGTCATTCCTTAATTACCGTTACCGTTCCTAAATTACTGTTATTACTGTTACCATTGGTTTTAGGAACGGGCCCCCATTTTATAAAATGGAGGCCCGTTCCTTAATTACCGTTATCGTTCAAAATGGGGGCCCGTTCCTAAATTACCGTTATTGTAAAAAGAAAAGGACAAATTGCATCAATTTACCAGATTATCATTTGAATCCATACTGACAAACATTTTTTTATAGCATTTGGCACTACTTTTTTATCTTTTTTACACAAATTACAAAAGAACTTGGTAAAAAGAAATATTATTTTTTGAAGAGGAGTTTGTAAAGATGGGTTCTAAGCAACGTCAAAAGAAACAAAGTAAGACAATGATAGTGGATGAAATTCAAGCACAAAGAGAGAAGGAGGGAAAACACTAAAGAGATCGAAGATCACAACAATGACAATTGAATAACACTGAAGCATCTAGTTCAGTGCCTGTTGTAGATGAGACCATTGAAGAGATCATGATGGACGCAAGAAATGTAGAACCAAACACGGGTATGATTGTTGATGCAAATGTTCATGTGGATGTGAATCCTGGTATGATTTTAAATCCCCAAGACTATAATGCCAATCAAATTGCTGATTTAAATGAAGCTGGATATAAATTTAATACACCGATACGAAAAGAAATAAAAATTGAAAATATTACACCACCCTCTCTGAAATAAATGAATGTAATTTGTTTACTATTGATAGCAATGTGCTAGATAATCTTAATGGGTTAGTTTCTTGGAGACAAATCATAACAATTGGAGGTGGAGGTGGAGGTGGAGGAGGAGGGGGTTGCAGTGGGGGATTCTCACCTAACAATTCATCTATGTCAAAAACATCCATCATAACAAAGAGCTCCTGCATATATAAAGATATAAATGAATTATATACAACTCTATGTCAAAGAAGAATCTATTTTAGTTTTTAAAAAAAACATTTATAAATAGTAACATTTCTATGTTATTGAATGAGATACACATGAAATATAATATAATATTGAACTTAAAAAAATATACATGTACAAACTATTGAATCTTTAAATATAAAATTTGCGCACAAAACTTAATACAAACTTTCATTGAAACTTCATAAATCTATTATATATTCAATTTAATCATTCATTTCTTGTAAAATGCATCAACTATTAAAATCAATATAAAATATTCCATGCATGAACTTGTAAAAAAAGTAAAATAAGATCAACATATATAAAGTAATTTATATAATAAATAATTAGTCACAATGCTGGTAAACATGTTGAATTAGTACTTTGTGTTGGAATAGTACTAATATATTAGATGGTAACCTCTTAAGTGATCATTTACTAAGTAAACATGTTGAATTAGCACTTCAGTGTTGGAGATGAATTAGATGATGAAGTTGGCAATTCGAGAAAATCTTGTCATGTCATGGCTTAATAGGTCCTATTATGGACCTATTATGCCAACTATTATGCAATGGCATGCCATAATAGGACTTATTATGTTGTCATGGCATAATAGGTCCATAATTGTTCGTATCATACTAAGTAAACATGTTGAATTAGTACTTCAGTGTTGGAGATGAATTAGATGATGAAGATGGCAATTCAAGAAAATCATGTCATGTCATGGCATAATAGGACCTATTATGCCATGATGGTGGACTATTATGAAATGTCATGGCATGATAGGACTTATTATGCGGTCATGACATAATAGGTCCTATTATGCCATGACATTGCATAATAGGTCCATAATTGGTCCTATCATACTAAGTAAAAATGTTGAATTAGTACTTCAGTGTTGGAGATGAATTAGATGATGAAGTTGGCAATTCGAGAAAATCATGTCATGTCATGGCTTAATAGGTCCTATTATGGACCTATTATGCCATGATGGCATAATAGGTGGACTATTATGCAATATCATGGCATAATAGGACTTATTATGCCATCATGGCATAATAGGTCCTATTATGCCATGACATGATATAAAAGGAAAAACTATGGACCTATTATGCAATGTCATGGCATAATAGGACCATAATAGAACTTTTATGCCATGACATGGCATAAACCTAAGCCTAAAATTTGATATCTAAAATTTGAAGAGTAATGTTAATTATTTAAGGTTATACATTTGGATTTCCCTCTTCTAAAATGAATTTTTAGTTACCCCAATGTCCATTAGATCAAATTGTGGTTTTAATTATGGATTTTGTCTAATCCATGAAATTTAAAATGTATCTCTCCTATTTTTTTAACTTCCCATAACCCACTAGAATAGCCCAAAAGGCCACATAGTCACCTAAAAATGATCCAAGGCACTAGAAAGGTACCAATAACTAATAGTGGTAACTTTTGTATTGCCTAATGAGGATTAAGTATAATTTTGGTACATATGTTCAATTTAAAGAATTGGAATGGTGGATTGCTAGAAGTGGTTAATTTTTTTTCGTTTATTGGTTGAAAGGCCCAATACCTAAAAAAATAATTCCTAGAAACATTTAACCCAAGTCTCACAAATTCAATATTGAAAGATGAATTTAAATTTACTATAGTGGATCAAATCTTACTACAAGTAAAGTCTCTTGATGTCTTAGTAATTTTCACTATGGATTTCATGAATTCATTGACTATCTTGCATGTAGATGGTGATGTGATTGGTGAGAAAACTAACATATCTTAATGGAAAGATCTTGATAGTTCTAGTATGGTTTTTGATGCCAGGATTACATTTTTGAGACAACATGGTGCAACATGCAATATTTTTGATAATGGCATAATAGGTCCATAATTGGTCCTATCATACCATGACATAGCATAATAGGACCATAATAGGACCTTTATGTCATGCCATGGCATAAACAAACCTATTGTGCCATTTCATGGCATAAAAGGACCTATTATGGCATGTCATGGAATAATAGGACCTATTATGCCATGATGGCATTATAGGTTCTATTATGCCATGTCATGGTATGACATGACCAACTATGGACCTATTATGAAATGTCATGGCATAATAGGACATATTATGCCATCATGACATAATGTGTCCTATTATGCCATGACATGACATAATAGGAACATAATTTTCCATCATGGCATAATGTGTCCTATTATGCCATGTCCTACCATATTCCTATTATGCCATGACATGCCTTAATATGGCATGATGGCATAATATGTCCTATTATGCCATGAAATGCCATAATAGGTCCATAATTGGTCCTATTATGTCATGTCATGGAATAATAAGAAAATAGTTATCAAATCTATAATAATTTGACTATGTCAATGGCTAATTCTTAATGAATATTTGGTTTTGGTTTTGGTTTTGATACATCCATTTAGTTTCGGTTTGGTTTGGATTTGGTTTTGGTTTTGGTTTTGATTTCCATTTAGTTTCAATTTGGTTTTGCTTTTGATTTCCATTTACTTTCAGTTTTGTTTTGATTTGGTTTTGGTTTTGATGTTTGTGAGATATCTTGTAGCTTGTAAATTTGATATTTTGTTTTGTTAACTATCTAGATTTGGTTTTGATTTGTAAATTTGTTGATTTTGGTTTAGGGTTTAGGGTTAACTGTTGAAGAATATTTCAGATCAAAATTAAGAATTTACAAATGTAAAAACAAATTTACTTATAGGCTAATTTAAAAAAAACTTAAATAATACTCAAAAAATAGGAAAAATATACAAGAAAATTACAAAATGTGAAAATGGATGATCGAATGTGTACCTGGGATAATGGTGGAGGCTTTAAATGGAGTCCACAAGATGGGGGCCTATTTTTTATCCCCTTTTCTCACTTCAGTTGCAGGTGAAAATGACAAAATGTGCCCTGGAAAAAAGGGGTAAAATCGGTAAAAATGGGCCCCCGTTTAAGAACAAAATGGGGGCCCGTTTAGTTTCACCTCAGGACCCCCGTTACCTTTTGCCTCGGGGGTCTGAAGCAAAAATGGGACCTCATTTCTACGAGTGTGTTTTCCAACATGCAGACTTTCGCCAATTTGTGACCCATTACCTTGCACTTGCCCAAGGACCGTGGATTGAAGGTGATCAAGGAGTATTAGAAGCCATAAATGATAGGAAATAAATGACCCTAAATTTTTGTATTGCCCATACCAAGTAGTAATAGATCCCCTATGCAATATTATAGTGCCCTCCATTCACAACTAAAATTACCAATTTATCTCCATGCTCAAAATTTCATTAGATCAAGTGTTAGTCCTTCCAATTTAATTTTCAAAGATAAGATTCATATATTCTAGGTGCACATATTCCTTTTATGCATGTTTTATTATCATTTCAAATTACATCTTACAATTTTTCAGGTTCTATACTTTCTAGGGTAGTTAGGATTTATTTATACATTTTTCTATATTAAATCAATGACTTGGTTTACCTAATAATTAGTATATAGATATAATAGTAATCTCCTAGGCTACTTAAAAAATTTAGGAGGTTTCCAAAAGGATATTTTTATTGTCATACAAGAATTTTAGGGGGTTATTTGTAATTATTTTATTTTGAATGAGATAAATAAAATAAAAATTAAAAAAAAAATTTACATTAGTTTTTAAAAAAATTAATCCCCCTTTCTTTGAACTTCAAATGCTTTCCAATCTAGTAATGAATTCTTGATGTAAATATTGAGTGCTCCTATAGCATAGTTTATTGTAAAATTATTATTATATCATAAAATATTTAATATAAAAAATAGATGTAGGTAATTTCAATGTATTTGATGTTATATTTTCTATGTATACTTTAGATCTAATAATATTTAGAAAATAACATGATTTGGTCATTACACCTAGGTATATTGATTAAGTAGCTTTCGAAAAATGATTGAAGACAACAAGCAAGCATATAGTATAGCTAAGCTAAAGATGCAATTATCATTTAATTCTATTGTTCTACTATGATACTCTCATTTAAATGCTCTTCTAGTGACCCTTGGGTGATCCTTGCATGATTTCAAAATAAGTGATGAATGACCTTAAATGTACATGGGAAAACTAAAAATACAAGAAATCTCAAAATCTCAAGATACAATATCTTTAACATAAAAATTATGTGAAGGTTATTTCAATGTATATGATGCTATATTTTCTATGTATACTTAGATCTAATAATATTTACAAAATTGTATGAATTAGTCATTACACCTACGTAAATCAATTGAGTAGCTTTAGAAATATGATTGAAGACAAAAAGAAAATATGTAGTATACCTAAGTTGATGATGAAATTACAACTCTATATCCATTGTAATACTCTCATTTAGATGCTCTTCTAGTGACTCCTAGGTGATCCTTACATTATTTCAAAATTAATGATGAATGACATTAAATACAAAGTCATAGCACATAAATATATACTAATATGCACTAAATTGACTCACATGTCGAGTGAAAATATTTTTAAGTATTCAAATTTTAAATTTGAGATATAAAGGTTTGTGCTTCAATTTTGTGTGTATAGATATGACCTAGAGCTATAACCTAGAACCAAATTGTGAACTATACACAAATGTGTGGGTAGAAATCAAAGAAATTTGAAATAATGAATGATAAATCCTTAATATAGAGTGATAAAGCACATTGCACAAGGGCGAATCCAAATCCATCCAATATTTAATAATAAATGTGAAATAAAAAATATTAAATGTGAAAACTAAAGATACAAGCAAGTTCAAAATCTCACGATACAATCCTAAAATGATTTATATATTATTTTCACTTATTTAATCTAAGATATTAAAACTAATATTACATAAATATCATACAACCTAAGTTGGCCTAGTGGTGGAGAACTTGTACTCTTGAAAGAGAGGTCACAAGTTCAAATCCCACAAGGGGGTAGGGTATGCACACCTTATCGGGCTTCGGCCCATTAACAATAAAAAAAAAATAAAAATTACATAAATATCTAAATTAATGAATTAAATGTGTATTTAACTCAATTATTTATCTTAGTTAAAGAGTTGGGATACAATTTGTCCACCTAATTAAAAATAAAACAAGAATAAATTATTGTTACTAAATGGGTACCCCAAAGTTATAGTTTGAAGTGGACAATATTTACCTATATAACGTTGAAGTAGAAATCAAATATTTTCACAATGTCTTAAATATAGACAATTAAAATTAATATCAATGATACATATTTTTTATAATTTTTGTTGTAGATTTTATTTATTATTAATTTTTTAATTGAGATTAATTTTTAAAAATTTACTTTTATTATTTTTGAAATGAGGACATCAATATAGATGATAAAAAAAAAATCACAATTTTCTACTTTTTCATGTTTGTAAAATAACAAGTGTTTATTTATTGTAATAAACTGATGTTGATTCAAAAATAAAAAATAAATATTAAATGATTAAATAAAATACATTATAACTGATTTTTTATAGATTTAGCTTACTTAGAGGATTATATTCATGAAAAATGTTATGATGAGAAATTTATTTCATTCTTGAAAATATGGTTTGAATCAATGATTTTTGTCTTAAATAAAAAAGTTAAATTATGGTTTGGAGGGAACTAATTGCCACATAGCTACCCTCAATCGAAGGTCCTTACACAACCAACCCCTTTATAAATTTTGGGGTCCTTTAACTAAAGATTAAAATTAACAAGATCTTCAAATGATAAGCATTTGGAACCAATTTAAGGATTTTCAAAAACTTTTGAAGAAAACAAACAACAATGCAAGCGATGTTGGTGTGGCTATAAATTTGCTTGGTAATTGACATTAAGACTTGATGTAATTGAATGTGAAGCAAAATGATGGAATGACCTACTGCAGTAGCTAGATTTTTATGATCCATTATGAGAGATAGATATGGTGGGGGGTTTTCCAAATAATTAAATGTTCTAGAGGTGAAATCCTTTTATACTTATCTTAGGTGCATAATTTAAATCTTTTGATATAAAAGTTGACATATAATAGCTAATTAGAAGATGGTCAACTTAAACTCAAATAAATAAATAAATAAAATCTACATCTACAAATTCAACTCATTAATAAAATTTAATAATTTAAATTATAAAAATTCATTTAACATAAAATATACTAGCACTTGAACCAAAGGGAGGTACAAGGAAATAGAGATGGTTGATTGATTTCTAACTCTCTTTTCTAGCCAATTAAATTTTATTTTAAGAATAAAAATCATAGAAAATATGATTAATATTTATGCAAATGAAATATGATTAATATTTATCTCCACTGAATGGAGATGTGCTCACTTCGTTTTTGACATAATTGTTTAGATGAAAAATTCCTACATATATGGGGTTGTTCTCCAACAAGTGTGTAATAATTAAATAATTGATAGCCAGGAAGCAATTGGGCCATGGCAGCAAAAGTCAAACAATCCGTAGAAGACATCACCGCATAAGCCTCCCTAGGTAAGTAGTTAATATTCCATAAAAGTGAAGCATTTCCTTTACCCTGAAGACTTCACCAAATGAATGGAAAATACGTCACTGGTGAAGCAATCAAATGAAAAATCTCTACTTTAATCGCTCTGCACACCTTCCAACTTCCAACTGTATGACAACTCAAAATCTAGAGAGATGGGCGGTCATGAGCATTTTATTTAACTATACATCAAATGAAACTTCCTCAGCTTTGCCTAAAATAATCTCGCTCCATCATTCAAAAATCTGAGACCTCAGAAACCCTATAAATACCTAAGAAACCCAACAAATCAAAAGAATCCAGAAAAAAGGAATTCTCATTTTGCAATAATGGAGATGAAGAAAGCAATATGCCTTTGCCTCTTGTTGGCTCTTTTTCTCGCTCTTTCATTTCAAGTCTGTATTCTCTTTCATTTCTTTTCTTTGCTTTGCTTTGCTTCTTCCACACCAATATTTTTCTCTTTTTCACAAGTAGAGATATTATTAGACTAACATATTTGTTTCTATCGTTGTAAAACACAAAGAGTGCAGCAGCAGATGATGTAGATTTGAGCCCTGCGATTACTCCTGCACCAAAACTAACTGAAAAAGGTAAAAGTTCTACTTCCGTTTCTTTTTGTTCCAAACCAGCCAGTACGTAGTATTGCAGCTTGTAAAATATGAAAGAGAATATTCCTTATCCTGATGATAGATTCATACAAGGCTGATAACAAAAAACCACTATATGTTTTCAGAAAGATGTTTCATAACTGCATACAAGGTGAAAATTTGGTTTCTAACATCTTTGATGCTTACAGAGTGCGAGGACAAATGTAATTTCAGGTGTGAGTATGCTTGGCTGAAGAGGTGCTTGAAGTTCTGCAAGGATTGCTGTAAAATGTGCAACTGTGTTCCAAGCGGGCATTACGGGAATAAGGATGAATGCCCATGTTACAGAGACAGAAAGAACTCCAAGGGCACATCCAAGTGCCCATGAATCAAACGTATTCTTGTATTTCTCCTGGTTTAGTATTGTTATGGAAGGAGCTAAAACAAATATGGGTCTGTCATTACACATTTCTAAGTAGGATAAATGATCTTCTTACAATTATTTTTCTTACTAAGAATAATAAACAAGGTTACTGATTCCTTTCATAAGGATGGTCTTATCTACTAAAATAGTGTTTCATTTATTGTGAACTCAATAAATATCTTTTAATTAAAGTATATATGTATATGTATATACAATCTCGGTTGTGTGATTTATATAAATTTATTCCAATAAATGCATTAACAATTTTTTTACATTTTTATATTCTAATTGTCTAATTAACATCAATTAGTTATCTACGAGAATATATAAAAGCATAATTTTTACTATTGCAATACAATAATAATAATTGTATTCACTATTGTCATACTCATAATATAACCTACTGATAATTCTTATACAACCAATATTTCAAGATACACAAATATCTCGCATAACTAGAATAATTGGCATTAATAATGATAACATTCAATAAATACATATTAATAGTAAAACTATTTAAGACGTAGCATGAAATTTTGAATTTCGTTCTATACACATTGGAACAAATGATACTAAATAAGCATACATTCACACCTTAGGGGTGGTGGGATTGTAACATAGTAATAATACATAATAGAAAAAATGATATCAAATAAGCATGCATTCATATATCGGGAGTGGTAGGAATTCTAACATAATAATAATAAATGATGACACCGACCAAGTGATTGTTGATGTTAAAGAAGGGATGGGGCATGGTGGAAGTATTTTTCTTCTAACCACAATGTATTAAGTGCACCCTTATCATCCATTTTTATTATCGAAGGGTCTTCTCTTTGTGTGTATGGCCATTGTAGAGTGCCACATAGGGAGATAATCAAATGGAATCTAGTGAATGGAAGCTACATTTGATACCAAAAATATAGAAAAAATTAAATATGTACTCATAATATCTTACTCTATCCAAGGTTAATGGGATTGAGACACACTAACTCTACATCTATAATCCTAATAGTTAAATAGTTAAAATGACACGATACTCTATATGCATCTAACTATCATGGGGTGTAACTCACTAGCACTTAATTGTAAAATACTATAGTATAAATAAGGATAGATGCACTACCTTACCTCCTACCTTGAATTGTTTAAGTAGAAAACCACTTAACATGCTAACCCAAAGGACTCCACATACTTAACTTCTAATTAGATATGATTAGTTAATTATTCATAGGTTAACTAAGAGCATATTTGAATAGGGGTTGGGATTAATTGACACACTCTAACCTGACAACTTATGTGCCCGGTTCAACATCTTTCAATAAACCTTCGTTTCCATTTTAGAATTTAATGTTGTCGTTCCCATTGCCACTTCAAACTATTTTATTTGTCTTTTATCCCACATGTTTGGGTAATAATAAGCATGAGTTTATAATGATATAAAGAGGTGATGTCCATAAAGAGGGATCATAATGTTGTGTAGGGTATCGCGCAAGGACTTTCCTTCTCGCATAAAACAGCAATTAAAAAATATTTTAATATTTTTTGAGATGTTAAAAATTAGTTGTTACTTCTTTTTCTTTTTTCGGTCTTTTCTTTTTTTTCATCGGTAAAAGGTCGAAGCCAAAATATTATATTAAATTATAAACAAAATTACATTCTCCACTCAGTGTGGGCTCCGGTAGAAAAGAGCAAAGAGGAGAAAACCTTCGGCCTTGCCCGAGACATTAAGTCCAGTTAGATAATGACTAAAACTCAACAACAGTTATAATTACATCATAACCTTTTGAATATTTCTTTCTGGACTCAGCATACTCCTGCAAGCCCATATGATTTTCTCTCCCTTATCTCATTTTGTAGCGATGGTCATCCATCATGGGACTGCTCTTGTTAGCATTCTGCCTTCACTCTCGTTAGTATCTTTCCTCATTTATCTTGACACCCAGACTTTCTGCTAGCTCTGTTACTTGCAAGGTAGTCTCAACACTGCCCTACAGCAAACCACTTCATGAATTGTTAGCCCGTATATGTAAAAATAAACAATTTTCAAATAACATGGCTTGCATAACACTTTCCACTACTGCTATTACAACCATGGTATCTTTTATATTGAGACAAAAAAGAAATCCTTTTAATGTTGACTACAAGATGAAAGATTACCCAGGTTACAATAGCACTATGGAAATTGACCCTACCAAGATTGTCAAATAGATCATTAACACAGTCTCGTATATCATTAGTTCCAGGCTAACATGTTTTATATAATTAAGTCAAACATAATATTAACATAGCACGGGCCTGAGAAGAGAGGAAAATCTATCCTCCCTAAAGAGCTGAAATTTCATATCACTCCACCACAAAAAGTTTCAAACCTATTTTATTTTCATTAACAGGAGATTTCATTTTCCTTCCCACTAGCCTGTGTGAGTCATTAGGAAATATTTAAAACAACTACTCACCCTTATACCAAAACTAAGCATAACCAAAAGTAGGAAAGATAATCATATAAAATGATATTCAAAATTAGCCATAAATTGACCATGAGATATGTCTGATAGTTCTTAAAATGAATCACAATCCCAGGCCTCTCAAAACAATCTCAGAGAATTAGTGAAAGTAGCGGCCATCCCCGCCTACCTCTGCCTATACATATAAATACATATTTGTATATATCTATGTGCATATGTATATGTATGTATGTATGTATAAAAGGAATGAGCTATGACGCAGCGCAACAAGCCACATTTTGAAAATAGCTGTAAGAAACTATATATTCACAAAATTATCCACTTAACCCTCAAGTGGGACCTATTAAATTATGCAGAATTCTGAAAATGCAACCACTTCAGAGTAGACAGTGAAATAAAGAAGAACAGAGAGTTAGAGATAGAAATAACATATCTAAGCTAAATAAAATATTAACTTGAGCAGCCAAATGTCTGTATAACTTATATCAGAAGTAAAAGTATAAGTAGTCTTTAAGTATCAAGGGAAGCCATTCAGAGCCATGAGAGATGATAAAGTAAACTAGAAAGAAACACAAAAACTATCATGTCGTAAGGGATCAATTATTAGGACTTAAGAGAGGCCCGACACCTTCTCGACCGCACCTTACTTTCCACCATCCCTAAGCTAGCAGGGAGATCATTTGGGCTGGAGGCAGGGTCGGAAGGGATCTCCATATCATCAGGGACTACTTCAATGTCTTCTGCCTCGAGATAGTTAGCCAGCCACCTATTACAAGGCAATTTTTTGACATGCAGGAGCCACATAAGAAAGGAAAAATTCCTCCGCCTTATCGGATTTTAGGCCGCAAAGGCAGCCTCATCTTCAATTTCCAAGATTGGAAATCTTGGCACTCGATTGCTTTTCCATATGAGTCTGTCATAGTTGTGGGGCTTAGGAACAGTTAACTCCTTATCCACGTTGAAGACAACCCTCTCCAGTTCACCCAGCAGTTCCTTCTTAAAGACACTTCTCAATAATTTCACTACCACCTCCTTATGCCTCTCAAAGTGCAAGGCCACCACTAAGAACATTGCCGCTATATCAGAATTGGCCCTAGTGCGGTCCTCATTCTTAATATACTCCTCCCCTAGTATTTTCTTGACCGCCCGCATAACTAGGACATTTGGGAAGACCCGAATGCCTTTCAATCTGTCTTCTTTGATGTCACCTGTAAATGCCATTTGTTTCTTGAGCCCCACTAGCCTCAGCAGAGTATCCATAATAAGCTTAACTCACTCAGATCACCAAATAGCCTTGATTATACTGGGATAACCGACTGCTTTATAAACATATCCATTCTTTATATTAATTATGCTTTGAAAGGCGTCGTAAAATGCAACTCAGCTATCTCAGTAAAGGACCGATTTGATCACTTAAGAGTGTCAGAGGAGCAAGAATGAAGGGTCATGATGCAAGGAAAGTGGAGACAGATGATCTCCAAGATCAAGGTAATTAATACCACCGGCATTAGTTGAGATTGCTACATACAAGTTATTGCTAGCGCACGCGACAAGGAAGGTCACATCATCATCTCTGAATATGCCACCAGAATAGAGGATTTAATTTGAGTAGAAGAAATGGCTATGCTCGAGAACTTATAGATTACTATTTGTATAAATGTATGGATGATTATACAAATGTGTTGACAAATTGATGAAAATATATATATTCCTATAAGCATATATATCTTCCTAAATGTTTGCATATATATATAGATATGTATATCCATATATATCAATACATATATATAAAATTATATACATATACACCCATATATATACATATACACCTATTTATATATATACACATATCTGTCAGCATATGCATCATTATAATTATATGTAAATATATGTTATGTATATCAATGTGTGTGTGTGTGTGTGTGTGTGTGTGTGTGTGTGTAGGGTGAACTCACAATACTGGCTCCCACTTTTTGATCAACTTTGACACTTAGATGAACATTTTGAAAAAACCCTTCACTTTCTAACACCTATAACTTTTAAAACATTAATAATTTGAAGATGATGTAAACTAGTGATTTGTAACATCTTGTTTGTAGATTCTAAATATTATTTTAAAAAAAAAATTTGAATAAAATTTTATTGATTTTTCCATCTCCGTCAAAAATTAGGTTTTTACAAAAAACAACATTTTTTTAGAGTGATGTGCATCCCCAAATGCATAACTTTTTTTCTAGAAATGATAAAAACTTAATTCTTTTGAATTTTGGTTTGTAACATCAATACCCAGAGCATGCAGTTGGTTTGATAGTGATATGTTGAATATATATTTTTTTATTGTTTTGAAGTATGACTAATTATAATTTAGATATAGGTGTATGTTTAAACACATAAATTGGTCTATATATATAAAAATTCAATTTTATTTTTTTGTTAGAAAGAAGACATAATACCTAGTGCATAGATATTTTTCAGAATTTTTTTGAATTAGTTTGCTATTTTTCCCAATGCATTGAACAAAGAAGTTCATGTTCGGTGAAAAACCTAAATTCATAAGAAACAAAATAAAAATATATATTAATGAAATTAAATATATTAAAAATTATACTATTCTAGAAAGCTTATAATAAGGACTAAATACTTAAAAAAATAAAACTTCTAAATGAATTCATTTGACCCCCCAAAAGCTAATGTAAAATTGGTTTGTTATCAACATTTCATAGATGCAAAGGAGACTCCATTGCAAGTATGATTTAGAAGTAGAGAGGTTCTATCCAAGAAATTTTTATCTAAGAGCCTTTGATCTAACTCTCTTAAATTAATTACTTCAAATGGGACCTCTTAAAGCTTAAATCATTATACTTTCTAAAAAAACTATGATTTTAGCAAAAATCAGGATGTCCCAAAAAGTGGGAACCAACATTGTGAGTTTACCCTATATGTGTGTATGCATGTATGTATATATCTTTGTGTGTGTATATATATATACATCCAATTATATATATATATATATATGCCTGTATATGTATATCTATATATAAGTGTCTATATATACATATGTGTGTGTGTGTGTGTCCATATATATATATATATATGTAAATATTTTATATATATATATATACCTATATATATATATATATGAATATGTTTATATTTATATTTTTATATATCCAAGAACCTCTGAGATGAGAAAATGCATGAATAAATAGAGTTCTTCTTTATATCAACATAATGAGAATTTTCTCTTTAGGAAAAAATGACAGGGATGTAAATGTGTCATTAACGTAAGGTAATGAGATGTATAATCTATGTCCACCCTCCAAACCTCTTATCTGCTAGCCCCTTATAGATCTAGGAGTGAGGGGGAGGTTTGATCTTAGAATCTTGAGGCTACATGCATGATGTTACTGTTAGTCTATGTAGGTCTCATCTACCCCCATATTAGCTAATTCATCTGCCTTAGAATTACCCTCGTGGAAGATGTGATTAAATATGATCTTCTTGAAGGCCTTTCTCGGGTTTAAAGCTCTATTGAGCAGCGCCTCTAACCTCTAGTTTAGAATGGATCTTTTTCTCATAGCATTGATTATAATGGTTGAGTCCCCTTCGTCAGCCAATTTCTCCACTCCTAATGCCCTACACATTTCGAGCCCATCTACTAGCGCCAATAATTTTGCCCTATTGTTAGTTTCAATGCCTACTGGTTTAGCCCTTTGAGCCATCTCGGTCCCATCTCAGTTGTAAAGACAACAACCAATGCCAGCTTGTCCTGGATTACCTCTGGAGGCTCCATCAAAGTTAAGCTTAAACCAGCCCATCTTTGGTGGTTTCCAAACACAAGTTTCCCTTTTACCTTTACCTAGCTTAGGCCCTGGTCCAATATAAGAGGGAATCTTTAATCCATTCCAACATCCCCTCATCTTCTCATCCCAGAAGGACAAATTTGCCTCCTCAAGCTGATCCTTCATTACTCTGTTATTCAGAATTTCAATAATAACAACTTCTATTTTGTTAGTAAGTTGTTCCCAACCCAACTTTTGTCCTTTGAAGAGTCTCCTATTTCTCTCTTTCCAGAGTTCCCAGATAACAATAGATGGGAAATGATCCACGGACCACCATACAAACACTTCTTGTCTTTTATAGGCCAAGCTTGAAACATATTCAGAATAGAGCTCGGTATTGTTGTACTCCAACCTAGTTTGTTATGGAGCCAGTTCCAGCATTGAAGTGAGAAATCACGGGATAATAATAAACGATCCACAGTTTCCTCCTTTTCGGAAAGAAGGCATCTGCTTGGACCTTCATAGCCCCATTTTCTAAATAGGTCGACTGTAAGGACCCTATTCTGAAGGGCTAGCCACGAGAACATACCTACCTTTAGGAGGCAATTTTTATCCCAACATAGCTTTAAAGGAATGTAACATTTTGGACTTAGTTGTTTGTCAGCCAGAAGTTTATAGCCTTCCTTGGTGTTATAGCTTCCAGATTTGGATCCATCCCACACTAGTTTATCATGGCAGAGTTGAAAAAAAAGGATTCTCAATTTTAGGATTCGAGTCAACCCTTCTTTCTCTCTAGTCAGAATGTCTATGTTATCCAAAGATTTCCATCTCCACTTATTGGTTATGCATCCATCTACTTCTTCAATATAGTTCTTTACATGTTTTCCCCATTTATCTTCCAAGAGGGTTTGTGCATTTTTGAAATTAGCCAATTTGTTGATTACCAGATAGCAACCCCACGAGTCTGACAAGAACAAGGCCTGACCACCTTCTCCTAGCTTCCATGTGAGTTTTTCCAAAATAATGCTTCTGCAGTCAAGCATGAAGTTCCAAATGTGTGACCCTCTTGGGGGTTAGCAGTTCTAAAGATGCTCTCAGGATTGATGCTATTCAAATATTTATGATACCAGGTTCTGGCCCATTTAAGGTGAGGGAATTTATGCATATTCCACACTAATTTCACCCCTAAGGCTTTACTCTGATCTCTAAAGTTCTTAATTCCAACCCCACCACTATCCTTAGGCTTGCAAACTTTATCCCAAGCCATTAATGCATATTTCTTTTTTATCCCCTGACCCTTGCTAGAAGAAATTTATTAGGATCCTATTTAGCTCCTCTTTTTTAGTTGTCAAGAGGTCAATACAAGACAATTGATAAATTGGCATAGAAGAGAGGACTAATTTTATCATGGTGGCTTTACCCACTGAGGAAAGCCATTTTCCTTTCCAAGATTCCGCTTTGGCCTTTATTTTGTTGACTATATGATCCCAAAGTTTAGAAGATCTACAACCTTTTTCTAAGGATAAGCCAAGGTATTTACATGGTAATTCTCCTGGTTTAAAGTTTAGAATGTTGCGGATTGCAAATTCTTCATTTTTATCAGTGTTGAAAAAGAAGATTTCAGATTTTTCAGTGTTAATTTCCTGCCCTAAAGCCATGGCATAGTAATCGAGAATAACTTTGAATGAGCATGCCTCTTGTCTCTTGCCTATGCCATATAACATAATGTCATCAACAAACTAATGATGAGTGATGGGAGCTACCCCCTGGTTATTCTAATACCTACCAGGGACTCCCTCTCTCTGGCTCTAGATATTGACCTTCCCAAAGATTCAGTCATAATGATAAAGAGGAAGGGAGACATAGGATCCCCCTGCCTTAACCCCCTTGAAGTGTCAAAGAAGCCTTCAAGTGAGTCATTTACCAAGATAGACATTCTAGGGGAGGAAATGCATTCATAAATTAGGTTTATCCATGATTTAGTAAAACCAAAGGCTTCCAAACATTTACAAAGGAAGTGCCAGTCCACTTTATCATAAGCTTTCTTAATGTCTATGTTGATAAGCATACTCAGTTCCTTGTTTTGTTGGATGGAGTGAATGTCCTCTTGGGAAATGATAATGCCATAAAAAATAGACTTGCCCTAGACAAAACCTGTTTGATCTTCACTTACAAGGAGAGGGAGCAGTTTCTGCAGTCTGTTGGCTATAGTTTTGGAGAGCAGTTTGTAAATTGTATTGCAAAGAGAAATTGGTCTCAAATCGTCAAAGTTTTCTACCTTTTCCTTCTTAGGAATAAGGGTAATAAAGGTGTTGTGGATTTCCTTGAGCACCTTACCTAAGTTCCTAGCTCCCTCCAGTGCCCTTGTTATGTCATCCCTAATAAAATGCCAACACTTCTAACAAAAGGCAGTTGGGAAGCCATCAGGCCCTGGAGCCTTGTCAGGGTTCATTTGACTAAGGGCTACTTCCACTTCTTCTTTGGTAAAACTAGCACTCAGACTCTTATTATGTGCATCATTAATAAATTTTGGGATACTAGCCAGGATAGTATGTTGAGAGCTAAGGTTAGAGCCTTCCCAGTTATTCAGGATGTTCTCAAAATACCTGACTGCCCCTGCTGCAATTTGGTTAGGGTCCTCTGTATAATGTCTGTCACCCAATCTAGTTTTGGTTAGTTTGTTTACTGACCTCCTCTATTTAGTGCTATTGTGAAAAAACTTAGAATTCCTATCTCCATCCCTTAACCACAGATCTCTGGACTTTTGGCGCTAGAAAACTTCCTTCTTAGCCGGTATATCCTCATAATTCACTAGTAACCTTTTTTCTTCCATGAAGAGAGTTAGATCCATCCCTTTATCCATAACAATCCTATTGAGCGCACTAATCTCATCCTCAATTCTGACTTTTGTTTCAAAAATATTACCAAAGTGTTGTTTATTCCATCTCAACAAGTTATTCTTAACCACCTTCATCTTGCTAACAACATTAAAAAGTCTAAACCCTATGAACTCTACCTCTTTCCACCATTGCTCAATCAATCCCAGGGCCTTGTCATCTTTCAACCACATAAATTCAAATTTAAAAGGACATCTTCTGGGTTTTCATTCCTCTGTAATTGATAACTGAATGGGATAATGATTAGAGACAGAGATGGTGAGGACTTCTACGCTAAGTGAATTAGGGAAGTCGATCAGACTTCCCCAGATAAAAAACCTGTCCAATTTTTCTGCTATGTAGCTAAAGCCTAACCTCCTATTGTTCCAGGTGTAAGTATCCTTCACGTCTCCATAAGACTGGTTCTCTATACCCAATCATTCAAATCCTTCTCTGATTGTGATCTTGTACCGATTCCTCCCCATTTCTCTTTTGGGTCCAAGATGGCATTAAAATCCCCCCAATGATACAAGTCTAGTTTGGGATAGTATTTAGAAATAGATCTATGTCCCTCCACATCCTTCTCTTATCCTTATTTTGTGTTGGACCATATACATTTATAAGCATAAACCAAACATTGTTTTTGATACTCTTAACCCAACCACTCATCCAGTGTGCGTGGCTCTCGACCAACTCAAAGGTCACCGTTCTAGGGTCCCAGATTACCGCCAAGCCACTCGAGACTCCAGTAGTTGGATGTCCTATCACCTCCCTAAAGCCTACTTTTCTCTTAAAGGTCCCAATATCATCTGAGTTAATCTCGGTTTCCTGTAGCATAACTATCTCATAACTAGTGGATGTAATGCAACATTTTATGATCCACTACTTGTTAGGGGCAATGCCCCTAACATTCCACGAGAGGAGTTTCATGGATCCTTGGGAAGGTACTTCCCCTTCCCTGTGTTCCTAATGCATATCACATTCAGTTGGTTCAGGATTTGATGATCTTGATGCTATCATTTGTTCTAGTAAGCCTTTTGGTCACTGGTAAGGGTTTTATCGATAGCACTTTGATGAAGATCTTTTGATGAATCTAATAAGTGGTCTTGGTGCATCTTATAGAAGGTTATCAGGATGCTAATGGTTATCTTGTTTGTGTTCCAGTTGATCGGTGGTGTTTCTTTTGGCTTATGGTGACCTATTATAGGTCTAGTCTTATTCTACTAGGTTATGGACCAGTTTGTGTAACATGTTGGTTGATGCTCCCGATGCATCATCGGTTGGATTTATTATTTGGATTATGTCATTTTGGTCTTAGGTCGACTTGGTTTATCATTGGTTTGCAGGATTATGTAATAGATCTATTATATTATCTTTTAGGTGGCCGACCTAATTGTTTAGGTCCTGGGTTGGTAAAAAATATGATGTAAGATCTCTTTGTAGATCGTGGTTTTATGGGATATAGGATTATTTGTGTGCGAATAATGTTGTAATTATATGTAGAGGTTTTGGTCGATCATAAGTGATCGAATTGGGTTTGTGAAAGAGGTTTAAGACCTCCGGTATTGAGCTTAACCAGAACTATGTTCAGGCATAGGATATGCTATTCTTCCAGTTCACTCATCTTTCTGGATTGTAGTCTGGATTTCTTTGTAGTCAGTGAGGCTCCTTTTGTGATGAGCAGTGTGCTCTAGGAAGTGTGCCTTCCTACATGTGCATGCCCCTCTTATTTTAATCACATACTTACTGCAAAATTATTAGCTGACTATGGGTAGGCTTCCCACCATGGTTTTTCCCTTTACCGGGTTTTCCGCGTACAAATCTTGGTATCATGTGTTATGGATGGTTGGTTAATTATTCTGTAACTTATGTTTATGCTTAACTATTACATCTGCTATTTCGGTATTTGGTTTATGCACTGATTCACCCCCCCCCCCCCACTCTCAGTTGTCCACCGGTTATCCTAACAAGGTGGAGTGCTTTTTGCACCCATTGGGTTTGGCTCCTTCAGCTTCATGATCGTGATGGCTCGAGAGAAGTTCTGAAGATTGTTATTGTTGTACCAGATTCATGTATTCTTCCCTTCATGGGACTTTTTGAAGATTGGTATATTGAGGATCCATTGTTATGTATATGGAATTCTTATGTAAATTCTCAAGCAATGTAATGAGAATCTTGTATCCTTGTAATGATTTATATTGTAATTTGTATAGCAGTTCTTTGTTAAATATTTGAGATGATGTTTAACCTCGTGTTGCAACATTATGGGGCCTTGAGGACATTTGTTAGTTGTTTAATTGTGCTTCATTATGTATCTCTTAGCATATGTATATGTTAATAAATAAAAAAATTGCATTTTCTTGTTCATGGTTGTTTAGTCCTCTAGGCCTCATGTTGAGGCATGACATACTTCACAAAGGGAAAGTGAGTCCTTAGAAAGAAAGGATGATTGAAATTCTATTATTTTCCCCCAAGATTTAAGACAAGGAAAAAATACTATTATGTTGCTACCAAAGTATGATTGCACTTGAAATTGTACCATCACGATGACAATGAGTCCCCAATAAGTAAGCTACCAATGTCACATAATGAGGAGCAACATAATATGAACTCACATGTTATGTAAAAGGAAAAATATGAGATTCCAACTCATTGCCATCTAGTATTTGAATGGTATACCATGTATATGTGTTTGTATAGACATTAGTGTTGTCCAGGAATGTGGGTACTAGACATCGACTCCACTTGGTTTCACAAGTCTGAATGTGTCTCTAATCCCAATGGCAAGTTGATCGGAGGTGCAATGAGACCTTATTAGATACTCTAGGCTTAGTTGGTACCTTGTCAATTTTGGTGTCATGGCTAGAGTTGCCTTGTAGGTGTTAAGTGGTATTGTATTTTATCCTATGTCGTGTTGCCTTGTGGAGTTGTAGTTATTAATTAATTGAATTTTTAATCAATTGATAAATATTCTTTATTGGTGATTAACTTAATTAATGGTTGGTTTGGTATTTAAATATAAATGTATTTAATTATTGGGAGTTTATAATATATTAATGTTTATTTTATTGGATTATATTTAATTGAGTATTTGTATTATTTGTGCCTTTGATTTATTTAATTTATTGGCCATTGGTTATTTTTATTATTTATCCTTTTACTCATTTTTTTATTATTTATTTACCTACCCTCTTTTACTATTGGCTTTTGAGAGTTGTATTTGGGATTAATATTATTTAAATAATATTTTACCTCGATTTTTAGGGTGGATGGTAAAAATTTTTATATTTTTCATTATTTTTTATTTGGTTGTGGTGAGGTATGTTTTTTGTTAATTTTTAAATATGAAGATTTGAGATTTTTGGGAGGTTCTTTGGCTAGAAAAATTATTGCATTTCAGAGACTTTGGCTTGGATGGATTTTTTGGTAATGGGATGAGGATTGAGATTGGATTTGGAGGTTTGGATTGAAGCTATGATCCAATTAGAATAAGTTGTTGAATTTTATTTGCTAGATCATGACATTCATTAGTGGAATGCCTAGGAATTCGATGGTACTCATAAAAATAAGAATCGTGTTGATTTTTCTTACAATTCTTTATTTGATTCTTTAAAGGGACAGTAATCAAGTTGGCTTTAAGGAGCTCATACAAAATACTATCTTGTTGTGATGAGAAGTTGTAAGAAGACATGGACGTACTAGACAATGGGGAAGGGGATGTCAACAAAAGAGGACTTTGGAAACCTAAAAAGTGTGGTGTAGATTTCTCATGACCATAAGAACTTTGTTGCACACATCCTAAACCATATCCATTATGTCCATGCATAGATGTTGAAATGTCTAGAGGAGAGGGTTCATTCCTAGTATCAAAATCTAAAGATCCCTCATCATCATCAAGACATGTGTTGGAAAGAGAGATGAGATTTGATTTAGAAGAAGTTTGGATAAATGAAACACAAGGTTCCTTCAAGAATTCCTTCTTAAATTGAGGGATTTTATACCCGTTGATGGAAGGCATAAAGTCTAATGTACCCAAATTCTTTTTTAAAGAGGCATCATTGATAGGAGATTGTGTTATTGAAGGAATCATAGTATTAAAGGGAGAAAGGAATCCTACTTCATCATGAACAAAATCATAAGGATTAGGATCAACCTTGATTATGTGAAGTTAATTTTGATATATGAATTTGATTATGTGATGAAGAGTAGAAGGGACTGCTTTCATAGCATGAATCCACAGTCTACCTAGAAGAAGGTTATAATTAAGATGGTTGGGCATGACATAATTAGGAATAGGTAAAGTCAAAAGTCCTTCTTTGATAGGTAATATGACTATACCAAGTGTCTCTCTAGGATCATTATCAAATCCACAAACACAAAGAGGGTCAGGTTGAATAGAAGAATGATCACAACTTATCTTGTCTAATAAGTCAACACGAAAAAATGTTAAGTGCTGACCCATTATCAATTAAGGTGCCTCTTATGTTGTGTTCATAAACATAAGGAGTAATCATAAGGGGATCATCTATATTTCTAACCTCTATAGATGACAATTCATCTTGTGAGAATGTGATATGATTTGGTTTAGAAGAAGGATGGAGAACCACTTTATAAAAGGCTTCCTAGATAAACCTATGGTATGAAGGGGAAATTTGAATCAAGTCCCAAAGGGAGATCTTTTCTTTAAGATACCATGGAGTTTCTCAACAAGATCCTTATCAATGTCCTTCTTAGGATGAGAGGGGGAATAAAGAGAAGTGAGAAGAATATTATGATATTTCTTTTTGAAACAAGCATTAAATGTTTGATGTATTTCAAAACCATATTTTTGTTCTAATTGTATTTTTATAACATCTCTTTCACATATGTATTTTGGAACTTTTAGGATATTGGGAGGTTCCTTGGATTTAGGCTTCTCATAACTAGAAACATGAATGGTATTGACTTGATTAATCTCTTTGTTATCTAATGATACATCTTTAGAAGGGAGAGCATTAAGGAAATTGATAATGATTTCATCCTCTTGTGCTAAATTATCCTCATGGGGGAGGTGCATTTTAGGATAAACATCATTCTTCAAAGATTCATCTTTAGGAGGTAGATCTTTGAAAGAAGTGCTCATAACCTCTTCTTGCACCAATGTGCCCTCATTGGAAGGACCAAATTTGGGAGAGGGTAAATCAATATCCATCAACACTTGTTCTCTAGGAGAGATATGATGTATGGAAGGTAAAGTGGCATCAAGGAAGGTGTTATTGATATCATCCTCTTGCTCTAAGGTATTCTTATAGGAAAGGAACTTTTTAGGAGAAAGATCAACATCAATTTTTAAAACTTCATCCTTAAGAGGAAGAGTTGTAAAAGGAGTGCTAATAATCTTTTCTTTCACCAAAGTATCCTCATGAAAAAGAGAATATTTAGGAGAGGAATTATCATGGTTCATTAGGGTATCATCTCTAAAAGGTAAAGCTTGATAAAGAGGATTTTCCACTACATCAACTTCTTTTATCACAAAAGATTCTTCATAAATATGATTGATAGAATGTAAAGGTTCATAAAGCGGATTGTCATGCATTACAATATCCTTGTGAATTGTTGGAGATTTAGAGGATGATTTAGAGGGAAGGATGAAGTCATAAAAAGTTTCATCCATCACATCACTACTAAATGGCTTACGCATTATATTGATTAACCTTTGGCAAAACCTGATGGTTTAAAAGGCTTAGGATAAAGGAAACCCTCAAGAGCCTCTTCAAGTTCTTCTCTACTATATACTTCTTCAAAAGGATAATCATTATAAGAAAATGGATTGTCAAAGGCATGATATTCTTGCAAATAGTAATTTGACATTTTGAAAATAAATGCTAACTATTGCAATGAAATGAACTAAAGCATGCACACATACAAAATGCATAAAACAAGATTTTTTATTTTTATTTTTTGAAAAATATGAAATGAAATTTGAAATTTGAAAGTTGAAATTTGAAATTTGGAACTTGCTAAATAATTGAATAATGTAAAATTTTAGAAAAATGATTATCAATTGAATAAGCAACTTGATTGAAAGAATAATGAGCAATAATTTAACCTCCTAGCAAATTTAAAATTGAAATTAGGATTATGCAAAAATAATCTCTTATTTTTAAATTTAAAATTATCCAAAAGAGATTTTAAATTTTAAATTAGAGCCTTGTAAAAATAACCTCTTAATTTTAATATTTTAATTTCAAATGTTGAAATTTGGGAATTGAAATAATCAATTTAAATCTAAAAATTAGGGCTCTTTTAATTAACCACTTAAATTTAAAATTTAAATTTGAAATGGTCCACAAGGAATTTAAATTTAAAAATTAGGGTCTTTTTAATTAACCACTTAATTTTAAAATTTAAATCTAAAATGGAAATTTGATCCAAGATTGTAAATTTGAATTGGAATTAAAATTAATAGCCAAATTTGAAGTGTGAAATTCAAAATTTAAACTTCCCACAAGCTCAATTTTAAAATTAAAAATTAGGGATTTTGAAATCAACCACTTAATTTTAGAAATTTGATTGAAAATTGAGCGTGTAAATGAAAATTTGAATTGTAAAATTAAAAAGCACTCAGATCTTAAATAATTTATCTAAATCACAAGCTCAATTTTGAATTTAAAAATTAGATTTTTAGTGAAATTAAGCTCAAAATTTTTTAAATTTGCAAGGAAATCAAACTTGTAAATGAAAAATTGAATTTGAAATTGCATAAAAACTTAGATCTAAGAACAAAAATCATAATTAAAGGTGTAAGGAGTCGGGTTCACCAAAACGTAATGTGGAAAAATTAGGGTTTCCACCCAAAAGAATGAAAACCACTAGTTTTTCACTTAGGGACATTACATTCAAAAGAGGATGGAGAATTCACTAGATCCAGTCACAAATCAAATAAGGAGTGGATACTAAGTGAATTTGTGTTGATAGGAATTTCCTCTTTTGTAAGTTGAAATGCTGAAATTAGGTAAAGTGCCAAAATTGAAGACAAAACTGAGAAAATAATGAGCTACGGGTTCGAGATTTTGTCATGCACCTGAATCTGAGTAATATAAGCTGATTTGGATCTACCCTATGAAAATGGCTCAAAAAAGATGGGACTGTGGTGCAGCAACACGGTCCTCCGAATTTTTTGCACACCAAAAAGGTTGTTTTGTCTTTGTGTCTGAAGCTTATTCTAAGAAGTATAGTTGCACACATATTTCCTGCACACAGAAAGAAGGGGATTTAGGTTGGGAATAGGAGTTTGCCTAAGTCAAACCCCGGTTTAGGAATTAACCTTAAATGAAATATTGCAAATACTTGAAATAAATGACGGAAAGGTATACCTTAGATCTACAATGAATGATAATGATGCTTTTCTCCTCGAATGTAATCACATATGTTATATGAAATGGAATGAATATGACAAAACCCTAACACACACACATGCTTGCAAATGAATGATGTAAAGTTGCTCCACAATGGATAGATGAAGAATATGCAGCCTTGAATACCTCTAGAAATGCTTGATGATGAATACTTCAATGCTTGAATTCTTGATTGCTTGACTATAATTCTCCCAATACATGTTTTATGTTCAATGAGAGGGGAAAGCCTCCTTATATACTTGCCCATCATCAAACATGTTAATTTTCTGACATAGGACGACATGGGAAAAAGGTTTCTCGCTCAAATTTGAGATAGGGCCAAGGGTTTAAATTAGGGCCAAGAGATTGCATGGAAGGGGTATAAATAGAACCTGATTGAGCATAGGGATGCGAACACTAAAGTTAGAGCCCCAAATGTGGCCTAAATTGCAAAGGGTGAAATTTTAGGACGCTACTATATGAAAGCATTACAAAATCAACAATACATAACTCACTATTGTCTTAGCCTAACCAAATACTATCTACAAAGTTTACATAAAATGCAACATATTGTTTAAAGCATATAGTACCATTACATTATAAACTACCAATTGCATCTTATAAAACAAACTAACTTAGTATCACATAAAGTGCCATTACATTATAAACTCATAATAAATAACACATATACAATGATTTGATAAAAGGTTGTATATGATTTTTATATATGTATATGATTTTGATCATATCTTTGGAGGGAAGATACCATATTCTATGATCGGATCTCATCTTCTCAGATTATGGACAAAGAATTCCAAGCTTCCATTAATGCAAAGCTTTTAGGTTCTTTAAGATATCTCTCAAGTGGTATTTTAGAAAAGGAAGGAAATAGTCTGACCTTATGTTCCGTGTGAATTGTAATCTGCATTTTAGGCTTAGTATTATTTTTATGAATGACAAAGTGTACCTTTTCCACCTTTGGTGTTATTATGGATAATAATCTGTGCAATAAGTAAATGTGTGGCTATTATTTAGTTCATGGTTTTCTAGTTCCTTGAAGTATGGGTCATGTACTATATCTACTGCTTCATATTCCATAAAGATAGGTTCTAGATTATACCATCCTCACTAAAAAACAAAAGGATTATCCCTGTAATATTTGAGTTATCAACTTTTCTTGGCCTTTACGAATCCTCTCTTAGAACTAGGGTTCAAATATTACACCTTGTGTCTATGTCAATTTGTGTTTTATTCTCATCTAAAATGAAGAGTCTATGTTGTAATGTTTCTAATCCACAAAATAAGTAGCTTTTGTAGCATGTTCCCTACAGAGATTTTAAAGTGTTCTAAAATATCTACATCCATTGAAGTTTCCTTTTTATTTCTTCGGGATCTTTTGGTTTGGAATTTAAACATTCTTTCCCTTTTCAAACCCCTTCTCTAAAGAGTGAAGAGTCGACTTCTAAAACTTCAGAGGTCGTTCCACAGGTCGCACAAGGTTCTCACACCTATGCACCTTCCCGACTCCCCTTTTGAAGGCACGAGCCTCAAGGGATCAACAAAACCAAATAGGGGAGTAAATATAAAATTATTCCTTACAACATACCATTCTACCGCTAGGACTTCAGCTTATGATTTCTCATTTTTTGGATTAGACTTACATATAATATGTGATTATTTTAAGGAGCATGGATTGAAGGTGATCAAATTATTCAAGTATTGCAAGCCATAAACAATAAGAAATAAATGACCCTAAATTGTTGTAGCACCCATACCAAGTAGTAATAGATCCCTTATGCAATATTATAGTGCCATCCATGCACAACTATAATTACCAATTTATCTCCATGCTCAAAATTTCATTAGTTCAAGTATGAGTCCTTCCAATTTAATCTTCAAAGATAAGATTCACATATTCTAGGTTCATATATTCCTTTTATGCATGTTTTATTATCATTTCAAATTACACCTTATAATTTTTTAAGATCTATACTTTCTAGGGTAGATAAGATTTGTTTATACATTTTTCTATATTAAATCAATGACCTGGCTTACCTAATAGTTAGTATATAGATATAATAGTAATCTCCCAAGCTACTTAAAAACTCTAGGAGGTTTCCAAAAGGATCTTTTAGAATTGTAGAATAATTTTAGGGGGTTATTTGTAATTATTTTATATTGAATGAGATAAATAAAATAAAAATATAAAAAATATTTACATTAGTGATTTAAAAAATTAATCCCCTTTTCTTTGAACTTCAAATGCTTTCCACTCTAGTAATGAATTATTGATGTAAATATTGAGTGCTCCTACAACATAGTTTATTGTAAAATTATTATTATATCATAAAATATTTAATATAAAAAATATATGTAGGTTATTTCAATATATTTGATGTTATATTTTCTATGTATACTTTAGATCTAATAATATTTAGAAAACTATATGATTTGGTCATTACACCTAGGTATATTGATTAAGTGACTTTATATTAAAGTGATTGAAGACAACAAGCAAGCATGTAGTATAGCTAAGGTAAAGATGGAATTATAATTTTCTATTATTCTACTATGGTACTATCATTTAAATGCTCTTCTAGTGACCCGTGGGCTATCCTTGCATGATTTCAAAATAAATTATGAATCACCTTAAATGTACGATAATATATCACATTAATATATGCAAATATACTTTGAGTCAAGTCACAATGACTAGTGAAAAGATTGATAAGTATGAAAATTTTAATATTGATATTTAAATGTTTGAGGTTCAATTTTGTGTGTATGGATATGACCTAGAGTCAACTTGTGTGGACTATGCACAAATATGTGGGTAGGAATCAAAGAGATGTGAAATAATGAATGATAAATCTTTAATATACAGGGATGAAGCACAAGGATGAATCCAAATCCTAATAAAATATTAAATTATAAATGTAAGTAATAAAAAATATTAAATTTAAAAACTAAAGATATAAGAAATTTCAAAATCTCAAGATACAATATTTAATATTAAAATTAGGTGAAGGTTATTTCAATATATTTGATGCTATATTTTCTATGAATACTTAGATCTAATAATATTTATAAAATTGTATGATTTGGTCATTACACCTAGGTAAATCAACTGAGTGGCTTTAGAAAAATGATTGAAGACAAAAAGAAAATATGTAGTATACCTAAGTTGATGATGAAATTAAAACTCTAAATTATTCCACTATAATACTATCATTTAGATGCTCTACTAGTGACTCGTAGGTGATCCTTACATGATTTCAAAATGAATGATGCCATAAATCCATACAAATATGCACTAAATCGACTCGCATGTCTAGTGAAAAGATTTATAAGTACTCAAATTTGAATTTTGAGATATAAAGGTTTGCAATTCAATTTTGTGTGTATGGATATGTCCTAGAGCTATAACCTAGAACCAAATTGTGAACTATACACAAATGTGTGGGTAGAAATCAAAGAAATCTGAAATAATGAATGATAAATCCTTAATGTAGAGTGATGAAGCACAAGGGTGAATCCAAATCCTCCTCCAATATTTAATAATAAATGTGAAAACTAAAGATACAAGCAAGTTCAAAATCTCAAGATACAATCCTAAAAGGATTTATATGTTATGTTCACTTATTTAATTTAATTTATCACAACTAATATTACATAAATATCTAAATTAATGAATTAAATGTATTTAACTCAATTTTTTATCTTAGTTAAAGAGTTGTGATAAAATTTGTCAATCTAATTAAAAATAAAACAAGAATAAAGTAATGGTAGGAAATGGGTACCCCAAAGTTAGAGTTGAAGTGGACAATATTTACCTATATAATGTTGAAATAGAAATCAAATATTTTCTTAATGTCTTAAATATAGACCATTAAAACTAATATCAAGGATACATACTTTTTTATAATTTTCCGTCATAGATTTTATTTATTATTAATTTTTTAATTGAGATTAATTATAACAAATTTATTTTTATTATTTTTGAAATGAGGACATCGGTATAGATGACAAAAAAATCACAATTTTCTACTAAATCATGTTTGTAAAACAAAAGTGTTTATTCTTTGTAATAAACTGATGTTGATTCAAAAATAGAAAATAAATATTTAATGATTAAATAAATACATTATAACTGATTTTTTTTAAAGATTTATCTTACTTAGAGTGCTATATTCATGCAAAATGTTATGATGAGGAATTTATTTGATTCTTGAAAATATGGTTTGAATCAATGGTTTTTGTCTTAAATAAAAAGTAAAATTATGGTTCGGAGGGAACTAATTGGCACATAGTTACCTTCAATCAAAGGTCCTTACACAACCAACCCCTTTATAAATTTTGGGGTCCTTTAACTAAAGATTAAAATTAACAAGATCTTCAAATGAATGTGGTATAATTTGACCAAAAATATCATAGATTTTCAAGTGGCACACTAGTGAGACATGCTTCTATGCTTCCATTGACTTGTTAAGTGAGGATCTTCTTCTTATGATAAGCATTTGGATCCAATTTAATGATTTTGACAAGAGTTTAAAGACAACAAACAACAATGCAATTGATTTTGGTGTGGCTACAATTTTGCTTGGTAATTGACCCAAAAGCCTTGATTTAATTGAATGTGAAGCAAAATGATGGAATGACCTACTGAGTAGCTAGAGTTTTATGATCTATTGTGAGAGATAGATGTGGTGGGGGTTTTGCAAATAATTGGTAGATCCTAGATGTTTCCTAGATAATAGTTTATACTTTATGAATTAAATGTTCTAGAGGTGAAATCCTTTTATACTTATCTTAGGTGCACAATTTAAATTTTTTGATGTAAAAGTTGACATATAATAGCTAATTAGAAGATGGTCAACTTAAACTCAAATAAATAAATAAATAAAATCTACATCTACAAATTCAACTTATTAATAAAAATTAATAGTTTAAATTATAAAAATTCATCTAACATAAAATATACTAGCACTTGCACTAAAGGAAGGTACAAGGAAATAGATGGTTGATTGATTTCTAACTATCTTTTCTCGCCAATTAAATTTTATTTTAAGAATAAAAATCATAGAAAATATGATTAATATTTATGCAAATGAAATATGATTAATATTTATCTCCACTGAATGGAGATGTGCTCACTTCGTTTTTGACATAATTGTTTAGATGAAAAATTCCTACATTGCAAAAAAAGACATGTGACGATTCCAATAAGAGTTCCCACCATATAAACCTATAGACTAATTATATTATTTAGAATCAAATAAAAAACACACTAAACTATTTAGAATCATATAATAAAGCCAAATCCAAAGTCTTTAATTTTGCACTTCCCACATAAAGATTGATGAATATCCAGACCTTGAAAAATGTATGGGGTTGTTCTCCAACAAGTGTGTAATAATTAAGCAAGCAAAAGTCAAACAAACCGTAGAAGACATCACCACATAACCCTCGCTAGGTAAGTAATTAATATTCCATGAAAGTGAAGCATTTCCCTTACCCTGAAAACTTCACCAAATGAATGGAAAATTAGGTTTGAATACGTCACTGATGAAGCAATCAAATGAAAAATCTCTAATTTAATCGCTCTGCACACCTTCCAACTTCCAACTGTATGACAACTCAAAATCTAGAGAGATGGGCAGCCATGAGCATTTTATTTAACTATACATCAAATGAAACTTCCTCAGCTTTGCCTAAAATAATCTCGCTCCATCATTCAAAAATCTAAGACCTCAGAAACCCTATAAATACCTAAGAAACCCAACAAATCAAAAGCATCCAGAAAAAAGGAATACTGATTCTGCAATAATGGAGATGAAGAGAGCAATATGCCTTTGCCTCTTGTTGGCTCTTTTTCTCGCTCTTTCATTTCAAGTCTGTATTCTATTTCATTTCTTTTCTTTTTCTTTTCTTTGCTTCTTCCACACCAATATTTTCCTTTTTTCACAAGTAGAGATATTATGAGACTAACATATTTGTTTCTATCCTTGTTATACACACAGACTGCAGCAACAGAAGCTGTAGATTCGGGCCCTGCGATGCCTTCTGCACCAAAACTAACTGAAAAGGGTAAAACTTCTACGTCCGTTTCTTTTTGTTCCAAACCAGCCAGTACGTAGTATTTCTTGTAAAATATGAAAGAGAATTCATACAAGGCGGATGACAAAAAACCACTATATGTTTTCAGAAAGATGTTCCATAACTTCATACACTATGAAAATTTGATTACTAATATTTTTTATGCTTACAGAGTGCCAGGACAAATGTAATTTCAGGTGTGAGTATGCTCGGCTAAAGAGGTGCATGAAGTTCTGCAAGGATTGCTGTAAAATGTGCAGCTGTGTTCCAAGCGGGCATTATGGGAATAAGGATGAATGCCCATGTTACAGAGACAGAAAGAACTCCAAGGGTACATCCAAGTGCCCATGAATCAAACTTATTCTTGTATTTCTCCTGGTTTAGTATTGTTATGGAAGGAGCTAAAATAAATGTGGGTCTGTCATTAGACATTTCTACGTAGGAGAAATGATCTTCTTACAATTATTTTTCTTACTAAGAATAATAAACAAGGTTATTGATTCCTTTCATAAGGATGGTCTTATCTACTAAAATAGTGTTTCATTTATTGGGAACTAAATAAATATCCTTAAATTAGAGTATATGCATATACAATCCCAGTTGTGTGATTTACATAAATTTATTTCAATAAATGCATTAACAATTTTTTTACATTTTTATATTCTAATTGTCTAAATAACATCAATTAATTATCTACAAGAATATATAAAAGCATAATTTTTACTATTGCAATACAATAATAATGATAATTGTATTCATTATTGTCATACTCATAATATAACTTACTGATAATTCTTATACAACTAATATTTCAAGATACACAAATATCTTGCATAACTAGAATAATTGGCATTAATAATGATAACATCAAATAAATACATATTAATAGTAAAACTATTTAAGATGTAGCATGAAATTTTGAATTTCATTCTATACACATTGGAACAAATGATACTAAATAAGCATGCATTCATACCTTAGGAGTGGTGGGATTGTAACATAGTAATAATACATAATAGAAAAAATGATATCAAATAAGCATGCATTCATACGTTGGGAGTGGTAGGAATTGTAACATAATAATAATAAATGATGATACCAACCAAGTGATTGTTGATGTTAAAGAAGGGATGGGGCATCATGGAAGTATTTTTCTTCTAACCACAATGTATTAAGTGCACCCTTATCATCCATTTTTATTATCTAAGGGTCTTCTCTTCATGTGTATGGCCATTGTAGAGTGCCACATAGGGAGATAATCAAATGGAGTCTAGTGAAGGGAACCTACATTTGATACCAAAAATATAGAACAAATTAAACATGTACTCATAATATCTTACTCTATCCAAGGTTAATGGGATTGAGACACACCAACTCTACATCAATAGTCCTAATAGTTAAATAGCTAAAATGACACGATACTATATATGCATCTAACTATCATGGGGTGTAACTCAGTAACACTTAATTGTAAAATACTATAGTATAAATAAGGAAAGAGGCACTACCTTACCTCCTACCTTGAGTTGTTTAAGTAGAAAACCACTTAGCATACTAACCCAAAGGACTCCGCATACTTAATTTCTAACTAAATGTGATTAGTGAATTATTCATAGGCTAACTAAGAACATATGTGAATAGGTGGGACTTGATAATCCTCTTCCATTATTAGTCCTAACTAAACTTTGAGTAAAAAGGTGTTTCTTCTCAACCACTAAATTAAATTAAAAAATATTTTTTAAATATTAAAACAAATAAACAAGTTATTGAATGATTAGTAATCTATAACCCTTGATTCTCAACCATTTTTTCTAAGTTAGCATATAATGATATAGTTTAGTCACTAAATAAAATAAAAATATTCATGCTATGATAGATGAACTATTACGCAACAATTATACCCTTACCAAACCAAGTGCTTCTTCATTCCCTTTGAGGAGGGAAAAGGGAAAATGAAAACTTATTGTTGAATCTTTGGGATATTTAATCATCTCACTACTAGTTGCTCACGTTTGGTTTTTTTTAATTTTATTAATAAATTTTGTGGTCTTCCACCTTTTCCCCCTTATGACAATGTAATGAACAATGATAAATGAGTAAACATCAGGATGTTTGGCTATGTATCTTTCATTATCATGGTCCAACAATGAAATAAAGGTGAGGTTAGAAGAGATTTAATATTAAAAAAAAAGCACAACAATGATTTTATAAGTTTATAAATATTAATTCTATATCATTTTGATACACACTAGTGATGGTATGATCACTAATTTAGGTTTAAAGAAAATTGTTATCACTATGATACATATACAAGCCAGTATAAATTTTATCCATCCCCATATAATTATATTAATAAATGGTTCAACATCACATTCATAGATCAAGTAGATTAGATAATCTTCTTTGTCATTATACCATTCCCACTACAAGGTTTTAATACCAATCAATTATTAATATAGTCCATAATTAATATAGAATAGTCTAAACACTAAGATAAATACTCATTCATTCTCCATTCATCGTAATGAAATATTTTATGGAGTATTTAGAATTATTAACTATTATGTGACGGGTTCAAATCTTTTAAGAATTATTAACTATTATGTGATGGGTTGAAATCTTTTAAAAGATACAAAATTATTTGAATAAAATCATTCCCAAGGGCATCTTATACTAGAAAAAAAAAATCATAATATAATAATAATATTAGAGCCAAATACAATTTTTACAAATATTAGGGCATATATGTATCATGATAATGACAAATATTCAAAATGAATGATAGACTATCCTTAACTTGAGGTAAATCTACATCTTCATAGCATTTTACTAACAACAAATTTTAAGTAAAAACTAAATATTATAAAGCCATATTGTCATACAAATAGAAAAAGATATATTTTTTTATTAAAGATCACCATAATAGTAATATAAAGCATAAAATGTGTATTTAAATTGATTTAAAATAGTCATTCATAATTCTCCTCATGTCAATAAATAATATCAACAAGGAAAAGAGATTATAAACATGCCTATGCCTTAAAAAAAGAGGTATTTTATGCCCATTAATGGGCGTGGCTGGGTTCAATCTAGCCTTTCATCCCAAATTGATGAGACATGGGCGAGACCTTCAGAGGGGTGGTGGAAGATCAATTTTGATGGGGCATCAAAACGTAATCTTGGACCTTCCGGTGTGAAATTCATTGTCAGTGATTGGAAAGGGGATGTGAAGGCTTTAGGTGCTCAAAAAATCAACCCAGGTACTAATAATACTATTGAAGCTTTAGCTGCATTGATTGTAGTTAGATTGTGTAGGAAGTTAGGTGCTAGAAAATTGCATTTGGAGGGGGATTCTCTAATTATTATACAGGCTATAATGAAGGGCTCAATTGAGGTTTGGCATCTTCAGAATTTAATCCTAAGTATTGTAGAAGAGTTAAACAACTTTGAAGACTTCCAAGTAAGTCATGTCAGAAGGTTGGGTAATGTGAACACAAATATTCTTTCAAAGTGGGCATTAACATTTAATGAGATAGGAGAGTTAAGATTCGAGGACCTAAGGCACATTAATTTTCAGGAGTTTAAATTTTAAAATTCTTTTGAAATCTTATAAAGATTTAGTCTGATTTGGTGCTACTCTTCGAGTATAGATTATGTAATGAGAGTGTTTCATTTGGCGGTGGACTTTTATGATTGACAGACTCATTTATGATGGAGAGAGAGTCGGAAGAGGCTGAATTAAATGAGCGGACATTCCTTATTTGCTATGTCCATTTTTTAGGAGTATTTTGTGGTATTGTTGTGAGTTTGTTTGGTTTGCAGGTGAGAAGTTATTGTGCAGGTTTGAGTGAAGATGGTCATTTTTAGGTTGGTGAAATGGAGGCAAATTTCACCCTAGATTCGTAGAAACAATTGTGGCCCTTTTATGGGGAGCTCACTGTGAGAAGAGTTCGAATTTTTTTCAAGATTTGGGACGAATATCTTCTGCCATGCATCTTCCTGATTGTGGGTAAGGATTTTGAAGGGATTAAACACCGCTATAACACAAGGATGGGTGTATATTCATTGCTTATGGTGTGAGGATTGGAGGTTATTGATGACATTTGTACAGTTAGATGGGTAATGGAGGTGTTGGTATCATGAGACTACTTGGGTAAAATGGAGTCTTTTATGGAATGGGCGGTACCAAGAGAGGGATTTAATGTTGGTGAAGGTGTGAAGCATGATGAACAGGGGAGAAAGGTAGTTATAATCCCCCTTATTCATTGGGCGCAAGGTCAATACAAATTTCATTGCAGGGAAGAGGCATGGCATGGTTGGGATGCCTTGAAGCCCCTATTGTAGATTAAATAACTAGAAGAGATTATTGAAAATGCCAAGGCCGAGGCAGAGGGTGTGGGGAGAAGGGTTTTGTGTCCAAGGAAGCTAACGACAACTTCCAATTCGGGTGGTGAGGCATCCTCTTCGAAGATGTAATTTTGACTTTTTAAGTATGCTGTTGTTTTGGATTCTCAATGTTTTTTGTTGTTAGTGTTGATGTTCGTCATTTAGTTTTTTGTTATGGCAGTTATACTATACAGTGGGAGGTAGTTCTTAGCATGATGTTTGCAGTTTTTTTTAGTTACTGTTTTATAGTTTCGCGTGGGGATTTTTAATATGGACACAAATTTTGGGTTGGATGGATGTTTTTTATGGACTCAATACTCTTGTACTCTTTTTTGAATATCAACAAAAATATCAATATTACCAAGCCAAAAAAAAAAGGTATTTTATTTTGAATGGTTTTATCAAGATATGCCCAACACCTAGTATATAATTTATGGAATACCAAATACTCAAATACCTTATCCCAAATCAAAAATATGTCAACGATCATTTGAATGAAAAATTCCTCATTCTTATATACCCTAATCTCATTTCATCTACAATGTCCTCTCTCTAAAGACTAAACCAATTCATTTTGCTTTGCACCCAATCCCATGTAGGAAACATCGAATAATTTCTATGACTCACGGACCAACATTTAATACACCATCTAGAAATATCAGAGAAATAGATGAGTCTATAAAATCATCAATAAATGAAAGATAAATCAAGAAACTTCTTCTTTCTTCCAAAGACCTCTATAAATAGAGGCAAATGTAAACTGTTTCATTCAAGTTAATGAAAATTCTCATTTGTGCAGCAACATAGTTTCATTAAAAAAGTTTTATATGTGTATATTTATAAATTATTTATTCATGCCCATCCACCACCAACAAGTGGTATCAGAGTTGGATGATTTAGGGGTATAAAGTAGTTTTATGGTACTTTGCAAAACAAGATCAAGAATGAAGACTTAAAATTGATGAAGAATTTGACCAAGCGTAGGAGTGCCAAATGAGATTGCAGAAGTTGTTGAAGTCACCTGCAAAGAAGAAAGGAAGTTGCACTACTTTTTTTATCAAGGACTACAAGTTTCAATCATGACTACCACGTTAGTTGGATCTCGCAAGCATAAGCAGGTTGTTGTTTGTAAAAGATAATGGTGAAAGATTAGAATCGTTAAGAAGGAGAAGATCGTTTGTTTTACTCAATGTATGGGGTTGTTCTCCAACAAGTGTGTAATAATTAAATAATTGATAGCCAGGAAGGAATTGGGCCATGGCAGCAAAAGTCAAACAATCCGTAGAAGACATTACCACATAAGCCTCGCTGGGTAAGTAATTATATTCCATAAAAGTGAAGCATTTCCTTTACCCTGAAAACTTCACCAAATGAATGGAAAATAAGGTTTAAATACGTCACTGATGAAGCAATCAAATGAAAAATCTCTAATTTAATCGCTCTGCACAACTTCCAAGTTCCAACTGTATGACAACTCAAAATCTAGAGAGATGGGCAGCCATGAGCATTTTATTTAACTATACATCAAATGAAACTTCCTCAGCTTTGTCTAAAATAATCTCGCTCCATCATTCAAAAATCTAAGACCTCAGAAACCCTATAAATACCTAAGAAACCCAACAAATCAAAAGCATCCAGAAAATAGGAATTCTCATTTTGCAATAATGGAGATGAAGAGAGCAATATGCCTTTGCCTCTTGTTGGCTCTTTTTCTCGCTCTTTCATTTCAAGTCTGTATTCTATTTCATTTCTTTTCTTTTTCTTTTCTTTGCTTCTTTCACACCAATATTTTCCTTTTTTCACAAGTAGAGATATTATGAGACTAACATATTTGTTTCTATCTTTGTTATACACACAGAGTGCAGCAGCAGATGATGTAGATTCGAGCCCTCCGATGGCTTCTGCACCGAAATTAACTGAAAAAGGTAAAAGTTTTGCGTCCGTTTCTTTTTGTTCCAAACCAGCCAGTACGTAGTATTGCTTGTAAAATATGACAGAGAATTTTCCCTATCCTGATGACAGATTCATACAAGGCTGATAAAAAAAAACCACTATATGTTTTCAGAAAGATGTTCTATAACTTCATACACTATGAAAATTTGATTACTAACATTTTTTGATGCTTACAGAGTGCCAGGACAAATGTAATTTCAGGTGTGAGTATGCTTGGCTGAAGAGGTTCTTGAAGTCCTGCAAGGATTGCTGTAAAATGTGCAACTGTGTTCCAAGCGGGCATTATGGGAATAAGGATGAATGCCCTTGTTACAGAGACAGAAAGAGCTCCAAGGGCACATCCAAGTGCCCATGAATCAAACGTATTCTTGTATTTCTCCTGGTTTAGTATTGTTATGGAAGGAGCTAAAATAAATGTGGGTCTGTCATTAGACATTTCTAAGTAGGAGAAATGATCTTCTTACAATTATTTTTGTTACTAATAATAATAAACAAGGTTATTGATTCCTTTCATAAGGATGGTCTTATCTACTAAAATAGTGTTTCATTTATTGGGAACTAAATAAATATCCTTAAATTAGAGTATATGCATATACAATCCCAGTTGTGTGATTTACATAAATTTATTCCAATAAATGCATTAACGATTTTTTTACATTTTTATATTCTAATTGTCTAATTAACATCAATTAGTTATCTACAAGAGTATATTAAAGCATAATTTTTACTATTGCAATACAATAATAATGATAATTGTATTCACTATTGTCATACTCATAATATAACCTACTCATAATTCTTATACTACTAATATTTCAAGATACACGAATATCTTGCATAACTAGAATAATTGGCATTAATAATGATAACATCCAATAAATGCATATAAATAGTAAAACTATTTAAGACATAGCATGAGATTTTGAATTTCATTTTATACACATTGGAACAAATGATACTAAATAAGCATGCATTCATACCTTAGGAGTGGTGGGATTGTAACATAGTAATAATACATAATAGAAAAAATGATATCAAATAAGCATGCATTCATACTTCAGGAGTGGTAGGAATTGTAACATAATAATAATAAGTGATGACACCAACCAAGTGATTGTTTATGTTAAAGAAGGGATGGGGCATCATGGAAGTATTTTTCTTCTAACCACAATGTATTAAGTGCACTCTTATCATCCATTTTTATTATCTAAGGGTCTTCTCTTCATGTGTATGGCCATTGTAGAGTGCCACATAGGGAGATAATCAAATGGAGTCTAGTGAAGGGAACCTAAATTTTATACCAAAAATATACAACAAATTAAACATGTACTCATAATATCTTACTCTATCCAAGGTTAATGGGATTGAGACACACTAACTCTACATCTATAGACCTAATAGTTAAGTAATTAAAATGGAACGATACTCTATATGCGTCTAACTATCACAAAGTGTAACTCACTAGCACTTAATTGTAAAATACTATAGTATAAATAAGGATAGAGGCACTACCTTACCTCCTACCTTGAGTTGTTTAAGTTGAAAACCACTTAACATGCTAACCCAAAGGACTCCACATACTTAACTTCTAACTAGATGTGATTAGTGAATTATTCATAGGCTAACTAAGAACATATGTGAATAGGTGGGACTTGACAATCCTCTTCCATTATTAGTCCTAGCTAAATTTTAAGTAAAAAGGTGTTGCTTATCAACCACTAAATTAAATAAGAAAAAATTATTTCAAATATTAAAACAAAGAAACAAATTATTGAATGATAAGTCATCTATAACCCTTTATTCTCAACCATTTTTTCTAAGTTGGCATGTACTAATATAATTTAGTCACTAAATAAAATCAAAATATTCATGCCATGATTATCACACAACAATTATACCCTTACCAAACCAAATGCTTCTCCATTCCCTTTGAGGAGGGAAAAGGAGAACTTATTGTTGAATCTTTGGGATATTTTATCATCCCACTACTAGTTGCTCACGTTTGGCTTTTTTTTTTTTAATTAGTTTTTTATGTGGTCTTTCACCTTTTCCCCCTTATGACAATGTAATCAACAATGAGAAATTTGTAAACATCAGGATGTTTGGCTATGTATCTTTGATTATCATGGTCCAACAATGAAACAAAGGTGAAGTTAAAAGAGATTTAATAACTAGAATATTTATATTAAAAAATATATATGTAAAATATGCCGAGAGATATCTTATAATAGAAGAGAATCATTTTAAAATAAATGTTCTTCTAAAATACTAAACACCAAGAATACAAATCTATTAAACTCCTACATGCAAAAAGTTGTGAATCTAGTTGGAGACAAATGGCGAGGGTTCTATTTTATTTCGAGTAATAAAATAACACCTCCACAAAAAATGAAACATGGCATATTTCATGCATTTACCCGTCATTTGCATGTCAAATTGTTTCAAAAATGGATTTTTGTTTACTGACATGTTGATGTCATTGTAGATGCCTCTCGGCATAATAAAAAAAAGAACAACAATAATTTTATAAGTTTATAAACATTAATTCCATATCATTTTGATACAAAGTAGTGATGGTATGATCACTAATTTAGGTTTCAAAAATATTGTTATCACTATGACGTATATACAAGCCAATATGAATTTTATCTGTCCCCATATAATTATATTAATAAATGGTTCAACATCACAATCATAGATCAAGTAGATTAGATAATCTTCTTTGTTACTTTCATTATAGCATTCTCATTACAAGGTTTTAATACCAATCAATTATTATCATAGTCCTTAATTAATATAGAATAGTCTAAACACTAGGATAAATGCTCATTCATTCTCCATTCATCTTAATGAACTCTTTCACGGAATATTTAGAATTATTAACTATTATTTGATAGGTTCAAATATTTTAAGAATTATTACCTATTATGTGATGGGTTGAAATATTTTAAGAGATATAAAAGTATTTGAATAAAATCATTCCCAAGGGAATCTTATACTAGAAAAAAAATAATCATAATATAATAATAATACTGGAGCCAAATACAATTTTTACAAATATTAGGCCATATGTGTATCATGATAATGACATATCTTCAAGATGAATGATATAATATCCTTAACTTGAGGTAAATCTACATCTTCATATCATTTTAATAACAACAAATTTTAAAATAAAAACTAAATATTATAAAGCCATACTGCCATACAAATAGGAAAAGATATAAATTTTTATCAAAGATCACCATAATAGTAATATAAAGCATAAAAAGTATATTTAAATTGGTTTAAAATAGTCATTCATAATTCTCTTCATGTCAATAAATAATATCAACACGGAAAAGAGATATAAACATGCTTATGCCTTAAAAAAAGGTATTCTATTTTGAATGGTTTGTTCAAGATATACCCAACACCTAGTATATAATATGGAATACCAAATTCTCAAATACCTTATCCCAAATCAAAAATATTTCAAGGATCATTTGAATGAAAAATTCCTCATTCTTATATACACTAATCTCATTTCATCTACAATGTCCTCTCCCTAAGGACTAAACCAATTCATCTTGCTTTGTGCCCAATCCCATGTAGGAAACATCGAATAATTTCTACCACTCATTGACCAGCATTTAATACACCATCTAGAATTATCAAAGAAATATATGAGTCTATAAAATTATTAGTAGATGAAAGATAAATTGAGAAACTTCTTCTTTCTCCCAAAGGCCTCTATAAATAGAGGCAAATGTAACTGTTTCATTGAAGTTAATAAAAATCCTCATTTGTGCAACAACATAGTTTCGTAAAAAAAGTTTTATATGTGTATATTTATAGATTATTTATTCATGCCCATCCACTTCCAGCAAGTGGTATCAAAGTTGGATTATTTAGGGGTATAGAGTAGTTTGATGGTACTTTGCAAAACAAGATCAAGAATGAAGATTTAAAATTGATTCAAAGAATTTGTCCAAGTGCCAAATGATATTGAAGAAGTTGTTGAAGTCACTTTCAAAGAAGAAAGGAAGTTGCACTTCTTTTTTTATCAAGGATTGCAAGTTTCAATCATGACTGCCACGCTAGCTGAATCTTGCAAGCATAAGCAGGTTGTTGTGCGTAAGAGAAAATGGTGAAATATTTGAACCATTAAGAAGGAGAAGATCGTTTGTTTTTCTCCAATTATAAAGGGAAATCCATAAGAGAAAGTGAAGCCATCAGTTCCAAGAGGAAAGAAGAATTCATTTGTTTGAATGAGAATTGAAGGAGATCACTAATTTTTTGTTATAGTCAAAATTGGTAAAGGAAATTGAAGAGATTGTTGATGTGAAAGAGGCCAAAGAGGAAGTGTCATATAAAATAAGTTGCATGAAAGGAATTTTTTCACCCATGCAAAGGAAGATTGGATTTAATATTAGAGCTCAAGTATTAAAGGAGACATTGCTAATTTATAGAAATTGAAAGGAGAAACCATGATTATTCTATTTGGATAAAAGAAAATGTAGCATTTGCAGAGGCCTTTGAAAAGGCGAGCCATAACTTTTATTCCTATTTTTTAATATCTTGTCAAGAATCACATGTAGAGATCAATTTGTATAAAGAGATTAAACTACTGTAATTGGAGAAGTCATTGTGTGATAAAATAGGAAAGATCTTTGGTTGTGGTCATGAAAGGAGAAGTACATCATATGTAGATAAGGAGAACACCAATGTCAATAAATAATTTTTAAGGAGAAATTTGAAACTGTTAGGAAGAAGAATCGAATCAATTAGGTTGCAACAAAAAATTAAAGAGAAAAAAATTGGTTTTAAAGCAAAAAATGTGTTCAAAGATGAAAAATGAAGAAGATCAATATAACAACTAAGGAGAAGTTTGAAGACATTGCAAAAGAGTGGAAGGTATAGAAATCCGTCAGAAGACAGATAAATTTAAGTATATAAGGTGAGTTTCACTAGTTAGTTTCAATGGGAAAAGTTGGGATAAGGATAAAGGAGAAAAATAGTCTAGAAGAAGAATTAATAGAATTGAGGAAAAATAATTCAGATTTTGTTGCAATTAATAAAATAGAGACAAGAAAAAAATGTTAACTTCTAGATGAAAATTATGATCTTTGGAAAGAATTGGAAAAATTTAAAGATGAAAATGAAGAGTTAAAAAAAATAATAAATTTGTTTAATGAGGTTAAGAAAAGGATCAAAGGTTTAGAAGAAAAGTTGAAAATATTAGGAGAAGAAAAAAATTTACAGAAAAAGGAATATTAAAGTTGGAAGAAGAATCACTTGTAAAAAGCAATGAACGTTTGAAAACAAAGCAATCAGTATATGATTCATGTGACATAGGATATTTGTGTTTGTCATTTGGTAAATGTAATTTTGCTAAAGTTGATTGTGATGAAGATGTTAATAGATCTACAAATCTTGATAAAAGTGATAATGAAAAAAAATATTGGTTTTAAAATCATGAAAATAATGTGTTACAAAGGTCAATGATTAGGAAAATATGAACAAGGAATAAGAAAACCAATTTAGCAAATAGTTAGGCCAAAGTATGAAGGCCTTGGGTATAATATAGGTATAGGAAAAAATAATATAACAATTCCATCTAAAATTAAATCATTTCAAGGAATTCAAACTACGTAGTGTTCACATTGTAATAGAAAAGGTCATACAAAAGATAAGTGTTGGGATTTACATCCTTGCAGTATTTGTGGTTTAAGGAATCTTTGTGAAAATAAATGTTGGAATAAAAAAAAAGAATGAATCTATGATAGGATGCATAAAAATAGATTGTGGATGGAGCTATGGGTCAATTTGACAAAAAATTACATGCATGATAAAAAATTTAGTCAAGTATAAATTCTCATATGTTGGTAACAATCAAATAAGATATCAAGGTCTAAGAAAGATAAAAAATATTGTTGGTCAAGAGAAATCATTGTTTTGACAAGAATTTCTAGAATAAAGTTGAAAAAAAATGATTGGAGAGATTGCCGCAACAATCGGACAAAGCCAAGAGAAGGCATCATCAATGAAAGAAAGATTTGAAGATGGTTTGAAGTTATTAAGCAAGGAAAGGTTTCAAAATATGAAGACTTCGTTATGGAGACTAGAAATGAGAAAAAAGAAAGACAATTGTCTAAGGCATTGTAGATTTGAAGATCAATTAACTGACATATTCACAAAAGCTTTATCAAAAGAGAAATTTGAATATTTAAGAGACAATTTAGGTATTATAAGTATTAATGTAATTAGTGATACAAATTAATGGGGTGTACAAAATATCAAGTAATTTCTGCTACCCACCTACCAACATTTAATGCACCATCTAGAAATATCAGAGAAATAGATGAATCTAGAAATCATCAATGGATAAAAGATAAATCCAAAAACATCTTCATTCTTCCAAATACCTCTATAAATAGAGGAAAATGTAAATCATTTATTTTAAGTTAATAAAAATTCTCATTTGTGTAACAACATAGTTGCATAAGTTTTGTATGTGTATATTTATGAATTATTGATTCATGTCCATCCACCACTAACATCCCAAAACTTACTAGCAAAAGAGCAATTTAGGAGAAGATGATTACAATCCTCTTCATGTTGTTTGCATAAAACACATCAACAAGAGGTCCTTGATTCTAATTTTCTCCAAGTGATCCCTTCTCAAGATGCTCTTATGGAAGACTGTCCAAGCAAAATCCCTTGCCTTAGGTAAACACAAATTTGCCCCAACAAAGATCTCTCCTCCAAACACTAAAATCTTCATGACATTTGATTTATTTCAGTAGTTTTTTATTAAGGGTAAATAGGTTTTGAGGGGACCAGAAACCCCGTACAACAGGTTTTGAGGGGACCCAAAACCCCACAGGTTTTGAAGGGACCCAAAACCCTAAGATTTTACCAGGGTCTAGAACCCACAGTACAACACTGCTAAAAGAAAAGAGCATCAGCATACCAGTATCCACACCAAAGACTGGACATAAACTCATCCCTAACACATACACAAGGGTTTTACAAGGATCCCTAAACCTACAAATATTTACATGGGTGTATCCAGGCACCCATCACCTTTAACAACACCAGATTACAATAAATCAACATATTCTCATAATATGGACAAATGGGGTTTTGAAGGGCTCCCCTATCCTTCATCATGAGTTTTAAACTGGCTCTCACAACCAACACACAAGGGTTTTCCAAGGATCCCTTAACCTGTAACAAATTATTCAACCTACTAATAACACAACTAACCCTTAACCAAAAACCACAACTGGCGAGATTGGGCCCTTTAAAATTTCTAGCATCTAGCTTGCCTATGGGAAGAACAAGACTCCCATAACCAGCACACATGGAAAAGAGAAAAAGACTAAAATCACAAGCAACAAGCAAACAAACTATGGGTTTTACCAGGCTCCCACAAATTGATTCAAAAGGGGGATATTGAAAGGCATTCGAAATATTCAAGATGGGTTTTAAAATGGTTCCCATAACCAGCAAGAAGAAACTAGTAAACACCCAACATTTGATTAGAGCCCACCTTTTAGCACATCACCTCTCCACCTCTATAGGACAAGGACCCACCTCAATAGGGGTTGAAAGGAAAGAGACCAACAACAGAAAGATCCAAGCTTCTAACCTCAAAACAAAGTCCAGCAACCAACAAGTAACCTCATAATGCATAGCTGGATAGAAGGGTTTTGAATAGGCTCCCAAAACCATGAAAAAAAGGAGAGGCCTGCACCAGAAAGACTCTATGCCAACAAGCTTCACCAAAATCTCTACCTTTATAGGAGATGAGGGAAAAAAACCCAACAACAGAGAGACAAAAGAAAGAACACAACCAGTCTCAAAAAATAGGGGTTCCAAAACCCCTAGCAGGAGCCATCCCACAAAACTCAGCCCACAAATCTTCCCCTTTATAGAAGAATGATCTACCTCAATAGGACAGACTAAGATAAATGGAAAAATGGCAGCCCGTAAAACATCATAGAATCTCTTGAAAAGAATAGATCCATAAAAGACCTCACAATCCACAAGAGAGAACTTTGAATAGCCACACCAAGAAAAAACAAGGACCTCCCACACAGAGGCCCCCATCCATACCAGAAATTTCCCATAGGACAGAATACAACCTATGGGGAAAGTAGGCAAACACAAAAAAACCATTCTCCTGAAACTCCACCTGGATCCCAAAAAACCCCCTCACTCCAAGGCTTGACTAAGAAAGCACATTCTGCGGATAGAGCGAGGAAAGCAATCACCGCATCCACCATAACCAGAGCCAAGAAGTCGCAGGACCCACGTCCATGAGAGGAAGTAGTAACAAAAAGAGAGGTCGAGAGAATAGGACAAAAATCCCCATCGCCACACACAACCCCAGCCACACCCAAAAATACCCCCAAAGAGAAAACCCTCAGCTCAACAGATCCAACATCGATCATAAGAAGACCAATGGGAAAAGCAAAGTTAAGGCCAGCTAAAACAACAAGCCCTTTTGCCAAACAACAAATTGATCCTCCAAACGGGCAATGACCAAGAACGAACAAACCACGGGGCAGTAGGAAAACGCCCTCAATAGCCCCAAACGAAGCATCAGACCCGACCCCAACCTTCTTGTGGAGATCACTACAAGAAGCCAAAAGGGAGGAGGGGCACCACGTAGGTAGAGTCTCTAGCAGTTTCAGAGCACAACCATCCTCCCAACACTTATAGTCAACATCATCTTCGCCATCCCCATCTTCTAAAACCTCCCCTTCTACACCATGGCTTCTTGAAACCTTAGTCACGCTTTCACTTCCGCTCCTTATCCTACCCATTCTAGAAGTTTTGGATTGCTTAAAATTTTATGGTTTGAACCAAGGATGTAGGAACTATAGGCAAGAAGCCCCACTATTTCTCCATGGTTCTCCCCAAGGTAAATCATGCTCCATTATTGACACAGTTGAGATGAACCCATGGGGTTTGAACCTAGGTTGTAGGCACCAAGAATCCCCACCATTTAACCAAGTAGTTGATAGCCTATTTTGATTGTATAATTGTCTAACTTCGCACCACACCATATGATTTAGTTTTCCTAATTGGTTAATAAATTTTTTCGCTTGCTTTAAAGCTCATCCTAAAAGAGTTGTTTTGTTGTGACCTCCACTGGGAGAAATCCTACATGGATCCATTCCATACTCTGGCTAGGTTGTGAGTAACTATCAACACAATAATTTGTTGCTCTTTAATATTCCAACTTTAGTAATAGTAATTAACGCCAGTACTCGACCTCATAAATGGCTCTAGTGGGAGCTAATATAGGATCAATTTTCTTTATTCCTTAAGGAGTTGAAGTGTAGGAGAGGTAAATACAAAAGAGGGTTGTGAGGAGAGAAAATGATGATCTCACATTTTGCATGGTAAACATTAAGGGATTAAAGGAAGCAATAATGAAGGTTTGAATCAAGCAGGGAAGGAAGAAAAGTGGTGAATCTTTTGAGAGCATTGACGGTGAAGATAGAAAACTGGTATGTACTTGTGTTTTACTGTTCAAATTTTGAGATTTGAAAGGCTTAAATAAAGCTTTTGTTGATGAATTTTGTGCAATAAATAATGCAAGAAATGTCTAAAGTAAGTATTAGGAGTTATTTTGTAATGTGTTGTTAGTCATTACTTCAATATATGTGCTTCCATAGTTTTTGAGGTTATACATTTAATACATCCATGTCTCTAATGCACCTCTATGGTATCTATGTCATGCCCTCTAATCGGTATTGGTTTGACCTCATCTCTCAATTCTCCTTTTGCAAAAAAAACCCTAATATACTCACATAAATTTATGACCAAAAAAGGAATTTAAACAATCATTTAAATAATTTTAATTCCTGACATTACATTTACAAAAAATGGTGAAATTAAACATTAAATTAAATCAAGCATTTACTAAGACATAGACAGACTGCAAAATCACCTCCAATTTGAATTTGAGTTAACGACAAGGTCAAATATGATACATACCATACTCGAATTGAGTATGATTGGGTAGAACAAAAGGATGGCCCATTTTAACATCTCTAAGTTAACCACCATTTAAAAAAACATAGACCTACCAATTCAAGTGGAGAAATTCCTTATACCCATATAATCAATTTCCACATTAAGTTAGTCGTTGAAGTAAAAGATAACATCCCAATGGGTACAACATTGAATACATCAATTAATAAAAACATACATAATGTCACATAAACAACATGTATACATCACAATAGCATCATAATGTAATTATCTAGCATCTCTAAATGCATACAGTATAATGCTTGTAATATAACATCTTAGGGATAGGAATGGGTAGACATCACACTATTATAGATAAGATTTATTTATGCATTTTTCCTATATTTAATTAATGACTTGGTTTACCTAATAGTTAGTATAAAGAAATAATTGCAATCTTCTAGGCTACTTAAAAACTCAAGGAGGTTTCCAAAAAGGATTTTTTAGATTATAGAAGAATTTTAGGGAGTTATTTATAATTATTTTATCCTAAATGGGGTAAATAAAATAAAAAATAGAAAAAATATTCATATTTAGTTATCTATAAAATCAATTCCCCCTTTCTTTAAACTTTGGTTTCTTCCAACCTACTAGAGAAAATTCTTGATGCAAACATTGAGTACTCTTGCAGCATAGTTTATTATAAAATTGTCATTTTTTCTTACAATATTTAATATCGAAATTGTGTGTAGGTTATTTCAATGTATTTGATTTTATATTTTCTATGTATACTTTAGATCTAATAATATTTACAAAATTATATGATCTCATCATTACACCTAGGTAGATCTATTAAGTAGCTTTAGAAAAAAGATTGAATACAACAAGAAAGCATGCAATATACCTAAGTTCATGATGTAATTACAATGCTCTATTATTCTACTATGACACTCTTGTTTAAATTCTCTTCTAGTTACTCTTGGGTGATATTTGCATGATTTAAATAAGAATGGTGAATGACCTTAAACGCAATAACATAGCACATAAATTTATACAAATATACACTAAGTCAAGTCACAATGACTAATGAAAGGATTGATAAGTATTAAAATTTGAATTGTATTTAAATGTTTGAGGTTAAATTTTATGTGTATGAATATGACCTAGATCCATAAACTAAGAGTCTACTTGTGAACTATGCACAAACATGTAGGTTTTAGTGTGGGTTTTTCAAATTTTTGTTATGTTAGAGGATATTTAGTTTGTTAAACATATTGTTTAAGTGTTCTTAGGTTACTAGGAGTGGTTAATATAATGACACATGGAAAAATACATAAGCTATATGTGTGTGTCACTCTCTCCCACATATGGGTAGTTGAGTTTCACACCCTCTTTTGGTTTGTTGTGCCACCTCTTATAACCACTATTTTATCATTACCTAAGTAGGTTATCGGATAGTTGGATTTCTCACTCTCTTTTGGATTTATGTGTCAACTTTCATAACTCCTTTCTTGTCTTCACCTAAGGATGTTATGCGACATGTGTTGGCATTTACCAGTAGGTAAAAAATCCCACCTAGTATGGGAAGTAGGTTTTAATGTACCTCTTGGATGTGTACACCCTTATTTTTATATATATACAACAATCTCCTATCACCTTCACTAGTTCATCTAGTTTAGTGATAGTATTCAGAGTATTTTATAATTTTTCTTACCTTGTCTCTATCTTTCTCTCATTTCATATTTAACTTCATTTTTCTATTTTTATCTTCAATCATATATAAAATAAAGTTACATATGATCTATGAAAAACATCAAATCCTAACTTGATTCTCACTTTTTGGAGAATCTAACATGGTGCCAAAGTCGTGTTGTCTAGTGTATTTCATTTTATTATCTATTTTTTTGAGAGATTTGAGACTATTCGATAGCTAGTATTTTAATCAAAATGGCCTTCCCTTGCATCCCCATATGACCTAGAGAATTAAAATAGTTTAAAGGAAAAAATAAGCATATAGTTAAATCCAGTTTGCATATATGTGTTCCTATGAGATTTGGGTGATTGTATAATTTTTGGAAATTTAAGAGGTGTTTTCATAATTCCATAGTGTCCAAAAAGTTTGAAAAAGTCAAATTTGACATTTATTTCACCAAAATCAAAGATTGGAGGACAAAAAATTAGAGTTAAATTTGTTTTAAAATATTTGTTGGAGCCATTTTCATTTTTTCTTAAGAAATGCAGGTTCCATTTATTTGTAAGAAAAATGATTTCATTGTTTTGTTCCTAGGTTTAAAAAACCATCTAGATATCTGTTAATTTTTTCATACAGTAAATAGTTTTTGTAGAATGAGTCAAAATCAAGTGTGAGTCATTTCTAATAAGAAGATTCAACAATATTTTAAAAAGTGCATGACTTTTTCCTTTGGTATTAGATATTATCAAATGAGTACTTGATGGAAAGCTGGAAGCAAGAACTTTCCATCCATGAAGTCCTCATTTTGTTTTTTTTTTCCTTTTTCTATAAGATATTTTAGGTTGAATACTCTACAAATTTTCTCTTCAATAAGCCATAACTTTCACCTCAAAATTCCTTGCTTCAAAAATGAATAAACATTTGAAAGGTATTGAAGAGTATTACACAACTATAGTGTTTTTCTTTTTTAGATTTTCTATTAGATTTAGTTTGTATCAAAATTAGTAATTTTGGCCATTGGAGGCATAGAAAGAATTATGACCTACTAAAAGGCCTTGTAAATGTATTAGTTATAAGTGGCACACTTTTAATATTTGGGGGATGATTTTTGAGACTAGTGGAAAGGGGGGGTATATTGTGTGTCTTCTTTCTTGGACATTTTGCTTCTTATTTGCAATCTACATTTTTGCTCCCATGAATGCATCTACAGTTCCTATTTTAACACCATATAAATATTTTGAATGAAAATCTAAGATGATAATATATCTAAAAAGACATGGATATCATCGTGTTATCATGCAAGTTGAAACTCAACCTCAAGATGATGCAAAAAAGATAAAATGGTTTAATAATTGTGATGAACCTTTTGGTGCTTTATGTATGATAGTCTCTCTTGACCTTCTTTTTCACATTGAATCTTTCACTATTTTACCAAATGGAGTGTGGACTACCTTACATACACTCATTGGTAATCACATTGAGCTAAGAGGTCATCAATTCAAAAATGATCTCATAGGGCTGAGTTCAACCAATTTTGACAATATATAAGACTTCTTCACAAAATTTAAGTTTGTAAGATTGCAATTTAAATAGTGTGGAACCAAGAAAGATGATAAATAAATAATCTTGAGCATTCTTTCTAATCTTGTTCCAAACTATTAAAGTTTTGTTTCTATATTCTATGCTAAAAATGTGCCTTAGGTTCCACATAAAAAATGCCTTCTTTAGATGAATTTTCTACAAAAGTCACTAGGGAGTAGGAAAAATTGGTTATAATTGAGGCAATTAAACCCTCTAAGCTACATATCTTAGTTGTAAATCAAGGCACAAATCAATAGAAAGGGTTTAGCAAACATGATAAGAAACAAAAGAACTAAGGAGAGAAGAAGAAAGATCAAAATTTTGCTACTTCAAAAGTAGATAATCAGACCTCTTCATCAAAAGGTGAACAACCTAATAAGGATCTTATTGTAAGAATTTAATTCAATATGAACACAATTTTTTTTTTTTAAAAAAGAACACCATTCACATCTTCTAGAAAAGAACAATATGAAGGTTCCTAATTTAGTCAAACAGAGTGCATCAAAAAGGTCAAGGCTCTAGTTGTTATTGCTTCATAGCCAAATTCTTGGATTATTGACTCATTTTCTTCACACCATAGATTTTTTGGAATATTATTTTACCTCTTTAGAGCCATGTTTTATGCCTACTATACTAGTGGGTGATGATACTCTTGTTGAAGTGCATGGGAGAGGGTCTATTTATGTAAGAAAAATTTGAGGATGTTCGTTTTGTTCTATTTTTATCAACTAATATCCTATCTATTAGTGCTAATCACATCACTCAACTAGTTTTGGCAAGCAAGTTGAGTTCACACTAGATAAAATTCTAATTAGTGAAATACATAAAATGGGTCTATAGTTGTCAAGGGAAAAGAAGATTATTAGTCTAGACAATCAATTTTCTCAAAATTTTCTTGCCTCTCCTTTGACAGTATTACTCACTCATGTAGATGAGGTGCATTTGTTGTGGCATCAAAGGTTTGACCACTTGAACTATTATTACTTGCAACAACTCTATCAATAAGGCATGGTTTCAGGGTTGCCTTCTATTCAATTTTTTGATATATTTGGCCAAGGTAGCATTCTTGGTAAGCATCATAATGAGAAATATGATAAAGTTAAAGCATAGAGAGCTACAAAACTATTGGACTTAGTACATAGTGACTTGGAAGGACCATTTCCACAACCATATTTTAGTAGGACTAGATATGTATTGACATTTATTGATGATTTTTCTAGATACACATGGGATTACTTTCTCAAATTAAAGCTTGAGGTCTTCAATAATTTTCTAGATTTATCTTTTGCAAAGAAATAATATGGGAAGTTAATCAATATTCTAAATATAGATAATGGGTGTGAATATATTAACAGACAGTTTGAAAAGTTTTGTGCTTCAAAAGGTATCAACATGTGCACATACTTCCATACAACCCTTAGAAAAATGGTGTTACATAGTGTTAGCATATAATTTTTCAAATTAATTATGCTCTTAAAATATTGTTCTCCTCTATTTATTGGCTTTATACGTCGAACACTTTTTATCATGAGAATAGTTACAGTTGGATTTTTTGTGCAGGATGATCTCACAACATTAGTCCTCTTCTATTTATGATACATCTCCTGAGATTCAACCATCAATTAGGCATATTGGGGGTGGCATTGAGATAGGATAAGGCAACTTGAGATCCTTGTAGGCACGAGTCTTGCCAAGGTGTATGTTTCTATAGCATCTCAGGTAGCATACTAAGAAAAGGCATAGCCCTTATGAATGGTTGAAGTTACTGCTTGATTATTAATCTTTTGTATCCCTAAGAGGAAGTAGAAAATTACAAATAATTAAAAGTTTCACTATCGAGCTAAGTCACCCCAATAAAAAAAACTTAGACAACAAACACTAGCTTTTGATCGGTGTATCATATACCAATAAGAAAGCATGGAAATCCAAGGTCAGATCTATCAGCACTAGTCTTGCCGATTATAGCATGGAGTCAATGGCGGTTATATCGAAGAAGCATATACCGATAAGGCTCATCGATATGGTGAACATAAGCGCCAAAAGCAGAAAATTGTCTTGTCCATAGCCGATGAGGCTATCGGTAAGATTTATACCGATAAGTGCAATAATGAAAATGTCCGTCGATGAAGGTTGTAGTGAAAAGAAAGTTATCGGGGAAACAATGCTTATCGCTATGATGCCAAATGAGTTAACCTGACAGTCGATGAGAGTATCGGGGAAACTTACGTCGATGCATTAGAAAATAAAGTTGTTGGATTAGGATATCCCGATGAAGAAGAATAAGTTATCAAGATAAAAGAAATGTTTTGCAGAGGGAAATATACATTGGGAAGACATATCCTGATGAATTGTTGTCTCATCAGAACTCAAAACTGAAACAATGGTTTACTATTTAATTCTTGCAGCAAGTATATCTATGGTTCACATGAGGAAAATTTCATTGCAATTTAGTATTTAGATGTATCCAATAGATGAGTTAAGATTGTTTAAACCATATTGCACACTAGCAAAGGATAACTCACAGAGAGCATACATTAAGCTTCCAGAGACCAGAACAGAGAGTTGTGATCATAGAGATGGATAAATCGAGTTCAACTGGGAAGAAAAGGGTGGCAAAGAGTTCAGAGTCCAAGGTGAAAAAGACTAAGACACAAGATGCGCCTCATGTGAGAAGATTGAATCAAGATATGATTCAGAAAATGCAAGCACCCGACCCAAAGCCTAGAAGGTCGAAGTAGCACCTACCTGGGAGAGACCAATTGGAAGATAAATACAGAGAGGTCGGGGATGTTTGGACAAAGGTGAGGGTATGAATTGTTCCTTTTTCATTACTTAAGGAGAAACAAGGAGATTCCACTCTATAATCCATGGATGACAAATTTGGGTAAGTTAATTGTCCCAAATGTTTTTGTAAACATAAGGTTGCCAAAGGTTATGGTTAGGACCTATAATTCCGCAAAGAGATATATTCAATTCTCGAATGGTGATGCTTTCATTAGGTTTTCGCTGATACTATAAATGAGGTTTTCAATTTAGATCCAAACCCTGACAAACCCTTATCTTTTGGGGAATTAGAAGAAGAATATCTTAGGATGGACACCACATACACTAGTTCAAAACTTGCCATTCATAAAACACAATCAGGGAAGTTAACTAAGGAAGACGGGCCTCCTTTCAGCATTGATTTATTTAGGCATTACTTGCAGTATACATAAATGTCATTTGGACAAGTAGGAGGAGTTGAGGTGCCTAATTTGGACAGTACTGGGACACTGGTTTTAGCCTCTAACATACAAATGTATGAACCCAGGCTCTTTAATTATGTTACATACTTGGTAGAAAAATTGCATCAAGGTTTTTTACACCTAAGGGATAATCAGAACCCTACTTTCAAATTTTATTCATTGCTAATGCATTTGATTCTGTTCTACGGACATACAAGTGGTTTATGGCCATAAGACCTCAAATTAAAAATAAGGAACAGGGAAGGTGAGGAACAACCTGTGCAAATCTGGACATCTCTTTGGGATTGTAGATATATGAGATCAAATTACATTAAGTTTGAAGAGCTCATATTATAACCATTGTACAAAATATATGGAGTTCCTTACGAAGGATCCATTTCTAAGGAAATTAAGATATTCTTAAGGCCTAAGGACTTTGACGATAGGAAAATTGTTGATCACAATTGGGGAGACTAATTTGTAAATAAAGATTTCACATGCTTCAGAATATTTGGATTTGAAGGAAGCCCTTATATGCTACCCAAATAAGTCCCAAAAAGGATAGCCTATTTATAGATTGTACGGAAGCTAAGTGTGTCAAATGATAAGCATTTTGCTGATCAGCACAAACAAGCTTTCATGTCTAGAACACTAAGTTTTCGTGATTTTACAATTGTTTCCATAAAAGCTTATGAAATCATTGATAGAAAATTAATATAAGAATATAACTTGTTTGAGCACTATGCTAGAAAAAGTTATGATCCTGAAGGTTATATACATTCTTGCAAGAAGAGGAAAAACCTGGGAGATTCTCTACACTCAAGTATGGAGGCAGAAGATATTTTCAGAAATATGGAAGATGCAGAAGCCCAAGAAGTGATTGATAAACTAAATAAGGAATTGGCATAAAAGAAACAAAAATTACAGGAAATTGGAATTGAGGAGGAAGAAGCAAAGAGTGAATCTGATGAGAGTGGAGCCATCTCTAGGTATCAAGTACCAGAGAAGAAAGAGGAACCCAATATGCGGGAATAAATTGTGACAAGATTACATATTCATGATGATTCTAGGTTGGAAGAATATTTTGCCTTTGTTGCAAATAATGTTTTTATTAAATCAAAAGAATTCAAATCATTTTTATACAATTTCAAGGGAAAGAAACTGAGGGATTCCATTCCCAATATCACACCAAAAAATGAAGCGGAATTGCTAAGAAGGTTGAAAGAGGAAATAGATGTTGAGTTGGTCACAATGACCCCTCAGAAGGGAAAACAGTTGCTTATAGAGGGTGGAGTGATTTTGTCCCCTGGATGGGATCTTAGTGCTTCTTTTATTTTTGATAGTTTGCTACATTCAGAGAATAATGAATTTAAATTAGATGTATAGGGTGTTAATCATGTATTTATTGGGTCACGGTTTGATCAAGATGAAGAAGCTCTACGGTTATGGGCTTTGTATCCCCGTAATAAAAGGCCTAAAATTATTGAAGTTGATAAATCTTTTGGCCATATGATGAATCTTAAGGATAGTAAGAGAAAGAGACCAATATAAAGGGTTGTGTGAAGAAAGACTAAGAAGAAGTGGACAACCAATACCAATGGTTCTTTCTCCTGATAACTCACAATGGAAGAAGAAGTGTGAAGAGCTGCAACAAGAAAATAAAAGGTAACTTGGACAAATGCAAATTGTAAGAGCGGATACTGCCTCTGTATTTCTAACCAAAAGATCTGATACCCTACAAGGTATTCTGGAAGAATTTTGGAGGGTTTTTCAGAAGAATGTGGATAATGCAATTTTGCATAACAGGATTCAAAATAGATTGGGAACTAAATTGCATGATAGGACAATGGCCAAAGCAGAATCCAAGGAAATTGAAAAGATAGAAAGATTGTTGGCAAAACACAATGAATTTGATGAACAGTTACAATATGAATATGGTGAATGTAAACAGATAGTGCGACATGGTTTCCTAGAGTTGATTGATCAAAATGGAGAGATTAAAGACAGGGACAAATGGATCTCAGAGTGTCAAAGTCTTCTCAATGCTACCCTCGATATTTCCCAGATTGATGGTGATTGAATTAAAGGGGACTATGGAATAGATGGAAAATTTCATCGCATGGGAGATCATTGTTAGGAACCCAATCCAAGATGCAAACACCTACAAATCAGTAGAATACTTGGACCATATTACGAAATATGGCAAGTTCCTTGAAGATTAAAATTATTCCTAAATATTTCAAACTGTTGTTTTCAAATGCTTTTATGTAATGAGTCTAGTAGTCAAGTTAGTTTTAGTCAGATAGTTTTTAGTTTTTAGTTTTTAGTTAGGTTTAGTTAGTTGGATTCCAAATGAAGGGATATTATGCCCTTTCATTTTCAAATTGTATCCTCATCTATATAGAGAGGATATTTTAGGAAATATAGGGAACACAAGTTTATAGTTTTATATCAAGACAATGTTTATGCATTTCTAGTGAACTTGTTGTCTGCAAGTATCAAGTTGATGGATGATATACATTGAAAATAATTGTTTTAAGTATCATATTTTCAATATAAAGATTTAAGTGTTTTTTGTTCATGATGGTATTTATCTTTTCAATTGATTGATCAGTTCCTTGGATAAATCTATTTACATAGATTGTTTCATTGTGGAATCTTATGTTGTTGCAATTAAGATTGATTTTCAGTTTGAACATTAGTTTGAAGGATTGGTTGGCAAACTTCGAATTGTCTTATTGGTCTTTCAAAGTAAAGTTTAAATCAATAAGACTAAATGGATGTTACATCTTGATTACAATTCATATAGAAGCCTCTCAGATGATGGTCTTGTTTCATTAAACAAATTATTAAAACTACCTCTAAGGATAAACGTAGGATTTTTCATTTGAAATGATATGAAACCAGTAAGGAATCAAGGCACTAGTCTTTTATTGATTTTATATATTTGAATCAATTATTTTCAGTGCAAGTTTCATCAAGGAATCCTATTTCTAATTCATACAATCGCTACTTTATAAATATTCATTTGCAAGCAAGTAGTCACAATTTCCAGATAATAAGATTGGGTTCAAGAACATTTGCCATCTTGAAGTCTCTTAGTTTCTTAAAATTTGCTATAGAAAAGTCTTTAACCTACAGATTTAGGTTTCAGGTCTAGGTTCACCCACCTTGGTTTAGCGAAGCCTAAAGTATAGGGGAATTTGATCTATCGATCATTCCTGTTTGGTTGCTAAGACTGATTCGGAAGTCATTAAGAGAAGTGGCAAAACTCTTTGATTTCCAATCTGTGGTTTTGGGAACCAACAATTTGGTGACTCTATTGGGGAGTTGCTAACCAAAGCTCTTTAGAATCTTTGGTAAATAGAAATCTAGACTCGACTGGAGACAAGAACCCGGATCAACCCAACAAATTGTCTTCCTTTGTAGGAGGTGGCAACTTTAAAAATTGTTCATGATTAATGCTTTGGCTTGTAAGAGAGTGAGGGAGAATCCTAGGCATTTATCAATAAGATTTATGTGGGCACGAATATCATTAAAAGAGGGACAAGATAATCACATTGAGTTAAGTCCAATGAAAAGGTCAAATAATAATCAGAATTTGACTTCAGACATGGGGTTTGTAGAATTTAATAATTTTCTTGATAGGGAAAGAAAAAACTTGACTGAAGAGTCCCGTGACAAGCCATCATTCTCACGAAAGTAATGATGAAAATTGTAATCCTTTTTATAGGATGAACATGGAAGAGAACAATTCTCAGCATGAGATGCATTATGGAGCATTGACGGAAGAAGAAGAAGAAGATGATCAATGATGGGATGCTCCCATTCTTAAGATGGCTAATATGGGTGCGAGTGGGGCCAAGATGGCTAAAGCCCTTAGAAGGCAGCCTGATGAAATACTAGAGAGATTGGGGATGAAAAGAGATGAAATTACCACTCCAAAATGAAAATCCTCTGAAGATGAATCAATGAGAAATGATAGGCAGAGAAGAGATGAAGGTGGAGATCAAAGAGGATCAAGGGGTGGAACAATTACTAGATATAGCCCTCCCCACCAAAAAGGTAAAGAACAACCTTTCATCAAGAGTCACTACAATCCACTATTTGAAACTAAAGTTGAAGAAAAAACTAGGAATTGTGACAATAGAAATGAAAGAAGAGACCGACAGGGAGAAACAAACTGTGGAGAAAATAGATATCAGAATAACACAAGACAATGGAATAATAAAAATCTAAACCAAAATAACACGAGAAACAACAATAGGAGAAATCAAAACAATGGAGGGAGAAATGATAATAATCAAAATCACAATGTTAGATATAGAGAACCTATGACTATTGAAAGATGCAGACAATTGGATTTTAGTGGCATAGTGGAATATCCAAATCCTATTCAGAATGAATTAAGGACAGCCATCCCAAAATTCACTAGAAATGGGACAGAATCAACCGAACATCACGTGATTAATTTGAAAAATACCATTGAAGAGTTTGAGGTTCCTCATGAAGATGTGTTTATGAAATTTATGTCCAATCCCTGACTTAAGATGCTGGTGACTGGTATAGAGGCCTTCCTAATGGGAAGATTGCAAGTTGGCAAGATTTTGTAACACAATTCATTGAAGAATTCGGAGATCATAATGATACATCATTTGCCTCTCATGAATTAACTAGCATAAAAAATAATTTTAATGAATCAGTGGCTGAGTTTAATAAGAGATTCAATAAGTTGTTGAATATAATCCCAAGGGATGTGAGACCAGTTGATTCTTTTTTAATTGATTTCTACTTAAGTGCATTTGACAGTAAAACTCATTATGAAATCAGGTCACACAAGCCTACAACATTACAACAAGCTTTTAAGACCGCTACTAATATTGAAAATAACAGGAAAGTTGTTGGAAGAGTAAACAAAAGAGATGATGTAAAATTGTATAATCCTAGGGCTCCTAAGGAAGATGATTTCAAAGAGATAATGGATATGCTCAAAGACATGAAAGGAAGGCGAAATCGAAATGACAAACCACCAGCATATAAGAATGATAAGCCATATAATTACAGGCCTAGACTCCATGATATGCCATATAATACTAATTGGAAAGATGGTAAGCCTAAGAAACCTAATCAAAGTAAGGAGACCTCTGATCCATTAAAGAAGAATAATCATCTAGTAGAGGATTACCCATGGTGCGATGTTTGTAGATTGCCTCATGCATGTGAACAGTGCTTGATTGCTCAAAGTTTGTTGGAAGATGAGAACCAAGATGAAGATCAACAACCCACAGTAAATGCACTTTCCTCTAAACCACTTTGGGGCAGAGATGACTACAGTTCATCAGAAGAAGAATATATGTTTGATGTACGGTTAAGAAGGATGAACCAAGAAAGTAGTGGACAACAAGTCTTTTCAAATGAAGAGGATACACCCACACTGAGTAATTTTTTTCTAATGAACAAAGAAAAGAAGGCCTACATGATAGCAACAGTAGCACAGGCAAAGAGTAATTATCAACTGAGAAACAGAATAGTAAATGTAGATCAAGGAAATCCAACAGGCATGTTTATAAAAGTACCAAAGCAAAACGATAATAAAGATAGAAATCTCAAAAGGGAAAAGGAGAATATATCACAGCAAACCGAATAGGTAGAACCTCCAAAGCTAACAAAACCTGCTGATAAAAAGACAGCTAGTAAGCAAGTTTCAAACTATAATTCTTTTATGTCCTAGGCTTTGTCTCAGGTAAAAATTTCCCTTCCCCTGCTTGAAGCTATGAAATTTCCTGACTATAAGAATGAAACACTGAAAATACTATCTAGTGTTGGTGAAATAAGTAAAGAGAATCCTAAACAACAACAAAATGTTGAAAATTCACCGATTGTTTATTTGGGTACCTCTATAACCAAAAATCTTACTCAGGTGGATCCCTTTATTTAACTCTATTGATTAATAACAAGATGGTCAAGAATTGTATGATTGATTCAGGGGCAGCAGTAAATATCATGCCAGCAGAAGTTATGAAAGAACTTGAAATGCAGGTGGATTCGCCATATGGAAAGTGTTATGTTATGGATAATAGATCAGTACCTGTGGTGTGGATCATGAAGGATGTAGAATTCATATTTCTAGCATGTCCTGAAGTATCTTACAAAACTGATGTTACAATGGTTGAAGTACCTGCAAGTTATGGAATGTTGCTATCCAGACAATGGTCTAATCTAGTAGGAGGACATATGCAGTTGGACCTATCATATGCAACCATTCCTGTCAATGGTACCGAGGTAAGAATCAACAAAGAGCCAAGGTCATCCTACATCATTGAAGAAGTAAAACCAAATCAAATAACATGTTTTTTCACAGACATGGACAATTTTCAGGTTAGTATGACCAAACCCATTGTGTCAAAGATAGAAGAAATTGAAGAACATGCCAAAGAAAATAAAGACATGATATGGAAAATGTATTTTGATGGGGCATGTAGTAAAGACGGTAATGGTGTTGGAGTTATCTTCATTTCCCCTAATGGGAAATCTTGTAAATATTCATTCTTGTTGGCATTTGAATGTACTAATAATGTGGTTGAATATGAAGCCCTTTTGTTAGGCCTTAGAATTGCAAGAAAATATGGAATTCAAATGCTAATTGTTTATGGTGATTCAGAGTTGATTGTGTCTCAGGTTAGAAATAAGTTTGCTACTGAAAATTCAAAACTCAAGTGTTACAGGGGATTCCATAGATTTTTTTGATGAATTTGCGATTAATTGGACCGAAAGATCAAATAATATCTTGGCAGGTTTTATGGAAAATTTAGCAATCAAACATAATGACATGCCTCTTGATGAGATTACACAAGTCGAAATCAAAACAAGGCCAACAGTACTAGACAATGTGAAAAATTGGCAGATATTTGATGATGATAGAGATTTTTTGAAGTTCCTTACATGTGAAGATCAGTATGAAGATCAAAGGATTGATTGGAATGTATGTGGAAAATGAGGATGGAAAAGATACTCTGTTTGGGAAAGAAATTGTGCAACTAAAATCAAACAAGATCCCAAAAGGATTAGTAGCAGTGGAAAGAATTTTTGATAATAGAGATGGAGTTGATCTAAAGTCTAGCTATGTAAGTTGTGAAGATGTGGAAAAGATAAATTTGGGTAGTGAGCATAATCCCAGGGAGATATTCATTGGAAAAAGACTTACTCTTAAGATCAGAATGGATTTGATAAATTTATTGAGAAAATATAGACATGTCTTTGCATGGTCATATGATGACCTCAAAGCATATAGAGAAGATCTTTTTTAGCATCAAATCCCTTTAAAATTGGATGCAAAACCTTTTAGGCAAAGACAAAGGCCTATAAACCCAACCCTAGCTCCAAAAATGAAAGAGGAATTGATGAAGATGAGAAATGAAGGGATTATAAAACCAATGATACATTCAACATGGGTGTCCAACTTGGTGCCTGTTAGAAAAAAGAATGGTGAGATAAGACTTTGTGTGGATTTAGAAATTTAAATGTATCTTTATTAAAGGACAATTAGGCTTTGCCTAATATGGAGACTTTGTTGTAGAAAGTCACAGGGAATGAATTACTTTCCATGATGGATGGGTTTTCAAGGTATAATCAGGTGAAGGTCAAGGAAACAGAGCAATACAAAACTGCCTTTACAACACCCTGGGGAACATATGTGTACGCTAGAATGCCTTTTGGACTTATTAATGTGGGAGCTACTTTTCAAAGGGCTATAGATGTAGCATTTGAAAGTTTCATCAATTATATTTTGGTTGTATATCAAGATGACTTGACAGTCTACTCAAAGAAAGAGGAAGACCATTGCAGTGACTTGGAGAAAATTTTCATAAGAGCATTAGAGTACGGTATATCTCTTAACCCTAAAAAATGTCATTTTGGAGTAACAGAGGGTAAATTATTAGGACATATTATATCAAAAGAAGGTGTGAGAATAAACCATGAAAGAATTGTTGCTATAGATAGGATTCAAATACCTAGAACTGTTAAGGCTATTCAATCATTTTTTGGGCAAGTAAATTTTGTCAGAAGGTTTGTGTCAAACTTCTCAAAAATTATAAAACCAATAGCCAAAATACTCAAGAAAGGAGCAGAGATCAAATGGACAAATGAAGCATTTGCAAATATTAAAAAAGCAATTAAAGAAGCTCCTGTCCAAAAATCTCTTGATTTTTCAAAACCTTTTCAGATTTTTTATTTTGCATCTTACCATACTATAGCAATTGTCATGTTGCAGAAAAATGATGAGGGACATGAACAACTTGTGACATTTTTCAATAAAGCATTGCAAGCTTCAGAGCTAAATTATGATTTGAATGAAAAATAGGCTTATGCATTGGTGAAGGCCGTGAAATATTTTAGGCCATACTTGGTTGGAGCCCATGTAATAGCTTATGTACCGAATGCAGCAGTCAAAGACATTTTCAGACAATCAGAGACTATTGGTCGTAGATGCAGATGGATTAATCAGATTTAGGAGTTCAACATAGATATACAAATTACTAAGGTTGTAAGAGGGCAAGGCTTGGCTAAATTTATGACAGATTCTAACTTAGAAGCAGCATAGATAAATCAAGTAGAGCTAGAAAACTCAGAGTTAAGTATTGAGAAATGCCCATGGTATATAGATGTTGTTTATTATTTAAAACATATGAAATGTTAGGAAGGTCTCACTGATAGCCAGAAGAGAACGATCAAGCTATAGGGAGCTATGTATGTTTTAATACAAGGAGATTTATATTGGAAAAATAGAGATGGTACATTACTCCTCTGTTTAGATACATATCAAGAAGGATCAATTCTTGAAGATCTGCATGACAGTGTTTGTGGAGGACATTTCTCAGCCAAAACCACTGCACATAAAATATTACATGCAGGTTACTATTGGCCTCAAATTTTTAAAGATTGTCATTCATATGTTAATAAATGTGAGGCATGTCAAAAAATTTCAGGGAAACTTAAATACAATGGAGCTTTACCTCTCAGACCCTTGCAAACTGAGGAGGCTTTCCAAATGTGGGGAATTGATTTTATAGGAGAAATTTCTGACAAATAAAGTGGAGGACACAAGTGGATACCTCAAATTTTTAAATATTGTCATTCATATGTTAATAAATGTGAGGCATGTCCAAAAAAATTCAGGGAAACTTAAATACAATGGAGCTTTACCTCCCAAACCCCTGCAAACTGAGGAGGCTTTCCAAATGTGGGGAATTGATTTTAAAGGAGAAATTTCTGACAAATAAAGTGGAGGACACAAGTGGATATTAGTGGCAATGGACTCTTTCACTAAATGGGTGGAGGCAATACCAACAAGGCAAGCTATAAGAAAGGTTGTGATTAAATTTCTTATGGAAAATATTTTGACAAGGTTTGGAGTCCCTCACAAGATTGTAGTTGATAATGGGATGTGTTTTAGGTCAAAAGAATTTTCTAATTTTTGTGAATCTTATGGTATTACTTTATCTTACTCTTCACCTTATCATCTGCAAGGAAATGGACAAGCTGAGTCCAGTAATAAAAATCTCTTGAAAATAATCAAAAGGATGTTGGGTAGTAATAAGAAGGCATGGGATTCAAAGTTAAATTTAGCAGTATGGGCTGATAGGATCACCACTAGATTTGCTCCATATGAGTTGGTCTATGGAAAGCAAGCAAGGTTTCCTTTGAATAATCTACTCCCAGTCTACAAGTTTGTCACACAAGAACAGTTGGAAGATATTAACTTCATGGATGATAGGCTGACACAGTTGGCAGAACTTGATGAAATTAGGAGAGAGGATCAAAAGCAGAATATCAAGAAGTAGTAGCAGATCAAAATCTTTCATGATAAGTAAGCATAGAACGGGACCTTTAAAGAAGGAGAATGGGTACTAAAATGGAATGTGAAGGATCAAGACAAAGGCAAACATGGAAAATTTGAAGCACTTTGGCTTGGCCCTTACATCATTGTTGTAAAGGGAGGAGAGAACACATACTTTTTGCAAAATCTTGATAGAGAAATTCAAGACTTTCTAGTCCATGGACAATATTTGAAACATTTCTTTTCTTGAGGAAATGACAGAGAGTATTTCTTTTGTAAAATATTAGTGTAGATTGTTTTTTTGTTGTATTTATTTTCTTTGTTTTTGATAAATTAGTTTGCTCCCCAAAGATAAATAGGATCTTGCTATGTTCATAAAGAAACATACGTCCCCAAAAATAGCCACTATTAGCATATAATTTTTCAAATTAATTATGCTCTTAAAATATTGTTCTCCTCTATTTTTTGGCTTTATACATCGAACACATTTTATCATGAGAATAATTACTGCTGGATTTTTTGTGTAGGATGATCTCACAATATTAGTCCACTTCTATTTATGACCCATCTCCTGAGATTCAACCATCAGTTGGGCATATTGGGGGTGGCATTGAGATAGGATAAGGCAATTTGAGATCCTTGTAGGCACGAGTCTTTCCAAGGTGTATGTTTCTATAGCATCTCAGGAAGCATAATGAGAAAAGGCATAGCCCTTATGAATGCTCAAAGTTCCTATTTGATTATTAATCTTTTGTATCCCTAAGAGAGAGTAGAAAATTACAAATAATTGAAAGTTGCACTATCGGGCTAAGTCACCCCGATAAAAACACTTAGGCAACAAACACTAGCTTTTTATCGGTGTATCATATATCGATAAGCAAGCATCAAAATCCAAGGTCAGATCTATCAGTATCAAACTTGTCGATTATAGCATGGAGTCAACAGTGGTTATATCACAGAACCATATACCGATAAGGCTCATCGGTATAGTGAACATGAGCGGCAAAAGCAGAAAATTGTCTTGCCGATAGCCGATGAGGCTATCAGTAAGACTTATTCCAATAAGTGCAATAATGAAAATGTCCATCGGTGAAGGTTGTAGTGAAAAGAAATTTATTGGGGAAACAATGCTTATCGCTATGATGCCAAATGAGTTAACCCGACAACCGATGAAAGTATTGGGGCAACTTACACCGATGCATACAAAATAAAGTTGTCGGATTAGGATATCCCAATGAAGAAGAATAAGTTACCGAGATAAAAGAAAGGTTTTGCAGAGGGAAATATACATCGGGAAGACATATCCCGATGAACCGTTGTCTAATCAGAATTCAAAACTGAAATAGTGGTTTACTATTTAATGCTTGCAGCAAGTATATCTATGGTTCACATGAGGCAAATTTCATTGCAGTTCAGTATGTAGATGTATCTAACAAATGGGTTAAGATTTTTTAAACCGTATTGCAAACTAGCAAAGGATAACTCGCAGAGAGTATACATTAAGTTTCTAGAGACGAGAGCAGAGAGTTATGATCATAGAGATGGACACATCAAGTTTAATCGGGAAGAAAAGGGTGGCAAAGAGTATGGATTCCAAGGAAAAAAAGACTAAGACATAAGATGTGCCTCCTATGAGAAGATTTTATCAAGATATGATTCAACAAATGCAAGCACCTGGCTCAAAGTCTAGAAGGTCAAAGCAGCACCTACCTCGGAGACACCAATTGAAAGATAAATACAAAGAGGTTGGGGATGTTTGGACAAAGCTGAGGGGGTATGAATTGTTCCTTTTTCATTACTTAAGGAGAAACAAGGAGATTCCACTTTGTAATCCATGGATGACGAATTTGGGTAAGTTAATTGTCCCAAATGTTTTTCTAAACATAAGGTTTTTGGAGGTTATGGTTAGGAACTATAATTCCGCGAAGAGATATATTCAATTCCCAAATGGTGATGCTTTCATTAGGTTTCCACTGATACTGTAAATGAGGTTTGAAATTTAGATCCAAACCCTGACAAACCCTTGTCTTTTGGGGAATTAGAAGAAGAATATCTTAGGATGGACACAACATACACCGGTTGGAAACTTGTCATTCATAAAACACAGCCAAGGAAGTTAACTAAGGAAGATAGGCCTCCTTTCAGCATTGATTTATTTAGGTATTACTTGTAGTATACATACATGTCATGTGGACAAGTAGGAGGAGTTGAGGTGCCTGATTTGGCCAGTACTGGGCCACTAGTTTTAGCCTCTGACATATAAATGTACAAACCCAGACCCTTTAATTATGCTACATACTAGGTAGAAAAATTGGATGAAGGTTTTTTAAACCTAAGGGATAATCAGAACCCTACTTTCAAATTTTATTCATTTCTAATGCATTTGATTTTGTTCTATGGACATACAAGTGGTTTATGGCCAGAAGACCTCAAATTAAAAACAAGGAACATGGAAGGTGAGGAATAACCTATGCAAATGTGGACATCTCTTTGGTATTCTCGATATATGAGATCCAGTTACATTAAGTTTGAAAAGATCATGGTAAAACCATTGTACAATTTATATGGAGTTCCTTGTGAAGGATCCATTTCTGAGGAAATTAAGATATTCTTAAGGCCTAAGGACTTTGATGATAGGAAAATTGTTGATCACAATTGGGGAGACTGGTTTGTAAATAAAGATTACACATGCTTCAGAATATTTGAATTTGAAGGAATCCTTTATATGTTGCCCAAATTAGTCCCAGATAGGATAGCCTATTTAGAGATTGTACGACAGCTAAGTGTGTCAAATGCTAAGCATTTTATTGATCAGTGCAAACAAGCTTTCATGCCTCGAACACTAAGTTTTGGTGATTTTACAATTGTGTCCACAAAAGATTATGAAATCATCAATAGAAAATTAATAGAAGAATATAACTTGTTTGAGCACTATGCTAGAAAAAATAATGATCCTAAAGGTTGTATACATTCTTGCAAGAAGAGGAAAAACTTGGGAGATTCTCTACACTCAAGTCTAGAGACGAAAGATATTTTCAGATATATGGAAGATACAGAAGTCCAAGAAGTGATTGATAAACTAAATAAGGAATTGGTAGAAAAGAAAAGAAAATTACAGGAAATTGGAACTGAGGAGGAAGAAGTAGAGAGTGAATCTAATGAGAGCGGAGCCATCTCTAGGTATCAACTACGAGAGAAGGAAAAGGAGCCCAATGTGTAGGAACAAATTGGGACAAGATTATAGATTCATGATGATTCTAGGTTGGAAGAATATCTTGCTTTTGTTGCAGATAATGTTTTTATTAAATCAAAAGAATTCAAATCATTTTTATACAATTTCAAGGGAAAGAAACTGAGGGATACCATTCCCAACATCACACCAGAAAATGAAGCCGAATTGTTGAGAAGGTTGAAAGAGGAAATAGATGCTGAGTTGGTCACAATGACCCCTCAGAAGGGAAAAAAGTTGCTTATAGAGGTTGGAGTGATTTTGTTCCATGGATGGGATCTTAGTGCTTCTTTTATTTTTGATAGTTTGATACATTCAGAGAATAATGAATTTAAATTAGATGTACAGGGTGTTAATGATGTATTTATTGGGTCACGGTTTGATCAAGATGAAGAAGCTCTACGATTATGGGCTTTGTATCCCCCTAATAAAAGACCTAAAATTATTGATGTTGATAAAGATTTTGGCCATATGATGAATCTTAAGGTTCGGGATATTGACCTTATTATTTCTGTAGATATTGGAGTTGATGTTTCAAAATTAAATAGGGCACAAATGATCAAGATAGTAAGAGAAAGAGACTGATATAAAGGACTGTATGAAGAAACACTAAGAAGAAGTGGACAACCAATACCAATGGTTCTTTCTCCTGATAACTCATAGTGGAAGAAGAAGTGCAAAGAGTTGCAACAAGAAAATAAAAGGTTACTTAGACAAATGCAAATTGTAAGAGCAGATATTGCCTCTGTATTTCTAACCAAAAGATCTGAGACCCTACAAGGTATTCTGGAAGAATTCTGGAGTTTTTTTCAAAAGAATGTGGATAATTCAATTTTGCATAATAGGATTCAAAATAGATTGGGAACTAAATTGCATGATAGGTCAATGGCTAAAGAAGAATCCAAGGAAATTGAAAAGATAGAAATATTCTCGGCAAAACACAATGAATTTGATGAACATTTACATTATGTATACGATGAATGTAAACAAATAGTGCAACATGGTTTCCCAGAGTTGATTGATCATAATGGAAAGATTAAAGACAGGGACAAATGGATCTCAGAGTGTCGAAGTCTTCTCAATGTTGCCCTTGATATTGCCCAGATTGATGGTGATTGAATTAAAGGGGACTATGGAATAGATGGAAAAGTTAATCACGTGGGAGATTGTTGTTAGGAACTTAATCCAAGATGCAGACACCTACAAATAAGCACAATTTTTGGACCATATTCAGAAATGTAGCGAAGTCCTTGAAGATTAAAATTATTCCCAAATATTTCAAACTATTGTTTTCAAGTGCTTTTATGTAATGAGTCCAGTAGTCAAGTTAGTTTTAGTCAGTTAGTTTTTAGTTTTTAGTTTTTATTTAGGTTTAGTTATTTGGATTCCAAATGAAGGGGTATGCCCTTTCATTTTCAAATTGTATCCTCATCTATATATAGAGGATATTTTAGGAAACATAGGGAACACAAGTTTATAGTTTTATATCAAGACAATCTTTATGCATTTCTTGTGAACTCATTGTCTGCAAGTATCAAGTTGATGGATGATATACATTGAAATCAACTGTTTTAAGTTTCATATTTTCAATATAAAGATTCAAGTGCTTTTTGTTCATGATGGTATTTATCTTTTCAATTGATTGATCAGTTCCTTGGATAAATCTATTTACATAGATTATTTCATTGTGCAATCTTATGTTGTTGTAATTAAGATTGATTTTCAATTTGAACATCAGTTTGAAGGATTGGTTGGCAAACTTTGAAATGTCTTATTGGTCTTTCAAAGTAAAGTTAAATTTAGTAAGACTAATTGGATGTTACATCTTAATTACAATTCATATAGAAGCCTTTGAGATGATGGTCTTGTTTCATTAGACAAGTTATTAAAACTGCCTCTAAGGTTAAATGTAGGATTTTTCATTTGAAATGATATGAGACTAGTAAGGAATCAAGGCACCAGTCTTTTATTGATTTTTTATATTTAAATCAAGTATTTTCAGAGCAAGTTTCATCAAGGAATCCTATTTCTAATTCATACAATCGCTACTTTATAAATATTCATTTGCAAGCAAGCAGTCACAGTTTTTAGATAATAAGTTTGGGCTCAAGAACAATTGCCATCTTGAAGTCACTTAGTTTCTTAAAATTCGCTATAGAAAAGTCTTTAACCTACAGATTTAGGTTTTAGGTATAGGTTCACCCGCCTTGTTTTAGTGAAGCCTAAAGTGCAGGGTAATTTGATCTAGCGATCATTCTCGTTTGTTGGCCAAGACGGATTCAGAAGTCATTAGGAGAAGTGGCAAAACTCTTTGATTTCCAATATGTGGTTTTGGGAACCAACACATAGAACACAAGAATAGGTCCTTGAGAAAGATGGCTAATTCTATGATTCATGCAATTAAGGAAGTTAAGTTGTGAACAACCTCCTACACTAACCTTGAGAGGAGGGTAATGCAGAAACTTCTACAAATCATTACAATAGTTACAAAAAATTAATAGAAATAAACATAATATCATGCATGCCACAACACAGTGATTTACGTGGGGAAAATCCTTTCGAGAGAAAAACCCCACACTCCAAGCAGCTCAATATATTATTCATCAATCAATAATAGATTACAATATACTTGTAGAGCAAGCTCTTCGTAGGAGTCCCACCAACCAAAGATGTAGAGGTAACTCAATAGCCATAAGACTCTTACACACAACCTCTATCTCATGCACCTCATATGTAGGAGATACAATACACAAAACCATCAAACGGTATTACAAATATATGGGCTAAAACCAACCAATAAAGTAGAGCCAACCTTATCTCCATTATAGATGCCCTATGACATGTCAAAACACACATAAACACGTGTTCCTCCCTTTTACAACTCATTTATGTGTCTGATGCATTTTATATTTCCTATTTCAGAAGTCCAAAATTTCAGAGACCATAACTTGTTAACTAAGTGTCCGATTGATGAACTATTTCATGTGCCAAAAATCTCATGTAGTGCTCTATCACATTGTAACTGCTATGCTGGTTACACCCATTTTTTAGGGCATTTAGAAGCCTCTAAAGTCCTAAAAATAAAATTTAAACCTTTCATCGCACCTTCCAAAAATGAAAACTTTAATATCTTCAAAACTAGCTATGATCTTGTGATGAAAAATTTACTAGCATGCTTATCTAGCCAACCCAAAGCTTTGGGGAGAATTTTGCACCATTTTGTGCTCAAACAAAAACTTACTATAAATGGTAACCTAATGGAAATGCAAGGTTGAGACACCATTTTCCCAACAATTCACTCTAAATCTTTGACACTTCAGTAGTGGCTAGAGGCCATCAACTATACATGATGTTACATCCAAAATTGAGTTCCTCATAAATCTATGAAGTGGGTAACTCTAAGTTTTAAGCTAAGACTAGCTAGAACCCCATATTTAAGCACTTCAGAGTGTTTGTCTCTTTTCTTGGGCTCACATTCCATATTAGGTGTGAAAGGATATGGATCTATAGAGCAAGCCTTTCATATTTGTTGGGTATCCATATGATGTCAAATGCTACTATCCATCCTGCCACTCATGAATTTTTCATTGAGAGGAGTGTTCTATTTGAGTCCTGAAATTCCTTCCAACTCTTCTCATGCCACTTCCCAATCCACCTTCACATTGGAAACTTTTCATGATGAAGATAGTTCTTCAAAATATCTTAAATCTCCTAATTTTGATGAGTCTTATTCATCCACTTTTGATGGACAAAGATGATGAGAATACACATTCCTCCTAGTCATCATTTAGAGGTTGATGATTCTCCTCTAGGCTCTCCAGTCTCAGCACCTCTTTGTGCTTGACGAACATTAGGGGTACAAGTGCACCAAGATGGTGAACAAAAAATCGGACACCAACAAAAAAATGCCTAAAACAAACAAATGTGATCATGTTTTTAATAAATTCAAAAACCACATACATGTTAAGGCTCAAAAAAACTAAGCCAAAACACATATGTATTTAAAAATAAATAAAAACGCGACCACGTTATGTTTAGTAAGGAAAATGCATATGCATTATGTTTAGTAAGAAAAATGAGTACGCGTTATGTTTAGTAAGAAAAATGTATATGCATTATGTTTAGTAAAAAAAATGTTATGTTAGTATAAGTTATATTTTATGTATATATTGTTAGGATGATTGAGAGTGGTTTCAGATCTCTAGGAGTCCTAATGAAGATTCTAGATTTTAGGAGATCTTATAATTTTTTCAAACAGTCAAATTTTAGTAATCAGTGGGCTTATATCATCATTCATTTGCTATCTCTCTAACTTACACTCTCTGTCTCCCCTAAGCTCTAGACCTATCTATTTTCCTATCTCTCTCCTCCTCTCTTCACCTCTCTCTATCTCACTCTCTCCTCTCTCCCCAAGATCTAAATCTTATAATTTCTCAAACAAACAAATTTCAATAATCACTAAGCTCTCTCTCTCTCTCTCTCTCTCTCTCTCTCTCTCTCTCTCTCTCTCTCTCTCTCTCTCTCTCTCTCTCTCTCTCTCTCTCTCTCTCTCTCTCTATCTATCTATCTATCTATCTATCTATCTATATATATAGTCTCCCTCCCTACATCCCCTCTCTCTCTCTACCTTTACTTCTCTACATACCTCTCTATCTCTATCTCTCTCCCTTTATCTTTGTCCCACCCTCCCATGATTTTTCTTTACTTCCCTATCTCCCCTCTCCCTCTCTCCACATACCACTACCTCCCTTCCTCCCTAACTCTATTCATATTCATAAATCTTTCTCTCTACTTATGTCTCTCTTGCTTCCTCCCTCCTTCCTTCCCTCTCTATATTTCTTTATATCACACTCTTTATCTCCCCTCTCCTTCTCTCTACCTCTCCTTTCATCCAATTCTACTTTTAATTCCCCTAACTCTCTACCTCCTTCCCTTCATACTACTCTCTCTCTCTCTCTCTCTCTCTCTCTCTCTCTCTCTCTCTCTCTCTCTCTCTCTCTCTCTCTCTCTCTCTCTCTCTCTCTCTCTCTCTCTCTCTCTCTCTCTCTCTCTCTCTCTCTCACACACACACACACACACTCACTCTAAATATCCCCTCCACTTCTATCTATCTCACCTCTCTATATCTCGCTCCTTCTCTTTGCACCTCTCTCTCTATCTATCTAGGTATTTAGACAAATAGTTTATGGGAGGAGTGCAAAAAGGTAGGTAGACATAGATAAGTAGAGAGAAATGGAATGAGAGAGAGGTAGAGATATAGGTAGGAAAGGGGAGAGGTGTAGGTTGAGAAAAAGGTCATAGAGAGAATGGGGAGAGAGTGATATTGATAGAAGTGGTAAGGGAAGTTTTGGGAGATAGAAGAAAAGATAGAAATAGAGGTCTTTTAGGGAGGGAGATATATATAGAGAAAGAGAGAGAGAGGGGAAGAGGGAAGATAGTGATAACTTGAGAGGGGGGAAATAGATAGAGAGAGGTGGAGAGGGAAGGAGAGAGATAGAGATAGGTGAGATATACAAAAGTGGAGGGGAGACTTGGAGTGAGGGAGAGGTATTCAAAGAGAGGTCAGGTAGATAGAGATAAGTAGCTAAAGAGAGAAGTTATGGAGATGTAAGGGGGGAGGGAGAGAGATAAAGGGAGAGATCAAGAGAGAGAGTGAGGTGAGATAAATAGTAGAATGGAGGGAAGGACGTAGAGAGTTAGGGGAGATAAAAGTAGTGAGGGATGGAAAGAGAGGTAGGTAGAGAGAGGGAGAGGGGAGATAAAGAGAGGAGGGGAGATATATATCCATAGAGAGAGAAAATATAAATACATAAAGAGAGAGGGGACATAGAGAGTATAGATAGATGGATAAGATAAAGAGGTGGAGTAAATAATACCTCTCATTCCTTCCCTCTCTTTGAATACCTCTCCTTCTCTCCCTCACTCCAACTCTCCCCTCCACTTTTGTATATCTCGCTTGTCTCTATCTCCTTCCCTCTCCGCCTATCTTTATCTATTTCCCCCATATCAACTTATCACTATCTCCCCTCTTTCTCTCTCTCTATTCATACATCCCTCCCTCCTTCTCTCCACCTCTCTAATTACCCATCTATCTATACTCTCTATCTCCCCTCTCTCTTTATGCATTTCTCTCTCTCTCTCTCTCTCTCTCTCTCTCTCTCTCTCTCTCTCTCTCTATATATATATATATATATATATATATATAATCTCTCTCTCTCTATCTACCCGACCTATCTTTGAATACCTCTCCTTCCTTCCCTCTCCTTCTCTCCCTCACTCCAACTCCCCCCTCCACTATTGTATATCTCACTTGTCTCTATCTCTCCCCTTCCCTCTCTATTACCTTTTTTTCTCAACCTACATCTCTCTCCCTCCCTACCTATATCTCTACCTCTCTCTCTTTCTATTTCTCTCTACTTATCTATGTCTACCTACCTTTTTGCACTCTGACGCCTTTACACTATTTATCTAAATACCTAGATAAAGAGAGAGAGAGAGAGAGAGAGGTGAAGAGAGAAGGAGAGAGACATAGAGAGGGGAGATCCACAAAATTGGAGGGGATCTTTAGAGTGAGGTAAGAAAGGAGAGGTATTCAAAGAGAGGGAAGGTAGATAGAAATAATTAGTTAGAGAGAGAGAGAGAGTGAGTGAAAAGCGAGAAGGAGGGAGGGACGTAGAGAAAGGGATGGAGAGGTAGAAAGAGAGAGTACTATGAAGGGAAGGAGGTAGAGATTTAGGGGAGCTAAAAGTAGATAGGGATGAAAAGAGACATAGGTAGAGAGAATGAGAGGGGAGATAAAGAGTGTGAAATAAAGAAAAATAAAGAGGGAATGGGGGAGGAAGAGAGAGAGAGAGAGAGAGAGAGAGAGAGAGAGAGAGAGAGAGAGAGAGAGAGAGAGAGAGAGAGATTTATGAAGATGAATAGAGGTGGGGAGGAAGGGAGGAAGAGGTATGTGGAGAGAGGGAGAGGGGAGATAGGAAGTAGAGATAGAGCATGGGAGGGTGGGACAAAGAGAAAGGGAGAGGGGATGTATGTATGGAGATAGAGAGATGATATATTGATAGAGAGAGAGAGAGAGAGAGAGAGAGAGAGAGAGAGAGATTTGGAGAGGGGGAGATAGAGGTGAGATAGAGAGGAGAGAATGTGTGTCACGTATTTAAAGAATAGAGGAGAGATATAAAGAAGGGTGAGAGAGATAGTTTTAAATATTAAGGGAGAGGAGAGAGTGAGATAGAGAGATGGGGGAGAGAAGGGGAGAGGGGGAGTGATAATAAGAGGGATAGGTCTAGAGATGGAGGAAGATAAAGTGAGTGAAATAGAGAGAAAGAGAGAGAATGATAATAAGAGCTTAGTGATTACTAAAAATTGATTAAGTCTGAGAAATTATAAAATCTAGATCTTGGGCAGAGAGGAGAGAGTGAGATAGAGAAAGGTGAAGGGAGGAGGAGAGAGATAGGAAAATAGATAGGTTTAGTTCTTAGGGGAGACAAAGAGTGTGAGATAGAGAAATAGCAAGAGAATGACAATATACGCCCACCAATTACTGGAATTTGACTGTCTGAAAAATTATAAGATCTCCTAAAACCAAGAATCTACATTATGACTCCTAGAGATCTGAAACCACTCTCAAACATCTTGATAATATATACATAAAATATAACTTAAATTATTTCTTATACTTAAATGTTATATTTTATGTATATATTCTGCTGGAAAAATTAAGGGAATGCTAAATGAATTGCATATAAGTCCATGTTACTAATCTAATTTTATGTAAACAAAATGCGTACTCGTTTTCCTTACTAAACATAAGACATTTATCTTACTAAACATAACATGTACACATTTTTCTTACTAAACATAACGTGTACACATTTTCCTTACTAAACATAACGCGTATGCCTTTTTTTATTTTTTAAAAACACGTGCCCATTTTTTATTTTATAAAAATGTGTATTTGTTTTGCCTTGTACTTGGCCTTGGATAGCAAGGTTGAGGTTTGGGAGCCTCATTTCCCTCCTTTTAACATGTTTTCTTCTTCCAGTTTGGTTTCTCAACTTCCTCGTCATCAGGTTTACATGTTATCAAGTGGGTATTTGTAAAATTGCTATCATAATTTCACCCATCTTCTGAGCTTTCTAACCATATATTTTTTTTAAAATTTGAACAACATTAACATATTAATCTTGAATTTGTTTTACCAATGTCTCTAGAGTTCTTAGAGATAGACGTGTACTCTTTTTTTTAATAACTTTTTAACTACTTGTCCAAATTTGAAAAAAAATTATATATTATTGTTTTACACTTCATTCTTTACACTTTAAAAAAAAAGTGATTTTTTTATTATTTTGGTGCAAGTTATGTGATGCACATGAATAGGTACTTGATTTTCAAGATGCGTCCACTTTGAAAAATCATAACAAAAAGATACTCAACAATTTTTTTTTTTAAAAACACAACTTCTAGTGCTCTCTCTTAACTATCTTTTTACCAAAGGGTTTTTCAAAATAATAAATGCAACTATAAAGTTTTTTATGTGCACGTCAGACACTATGTTATGTTTTGCTGAAAAAAATAGGAACACTTTTGTGTGCGCGAAATATTTCACCCACTTAATATTACCCAATTTTAAAAAACTTTAGTAGTTTGGAAACTAGATTTAGAGTAATACAATATTTGTTGCTTGGGTATCTTTAAATTTTGAGTGGACGAGTCTCAAATTGCTCCTCCAAGTTCAGGTTTAGCTAATTTTAGAAAAAAAGTGTCTACTTATACCCCCTTTTTGTTCATCATCTTGGTGCACTTACCCTTGGATTCAATGGGTGATTGGGTTGGGGATCCATCGAATACTAGAAGAACAAGGTCACAATTTCTATATCATCCACATCTCTTCATTGCTTCAACTTCTAATCCATAGTCATTTCGAGAAGCTTTAGGTATTCTCGAGTGGGATGTTGTAATGCAAGAAGAGTTTATTTATTTGGAAAGGAATCATAGATGGTATTTAGTCCCTCTTCCTAACATGGAAGAAAACTTATTCAATGCAAGTGGATCTATTGAACAAAATTTACAGTAGATGGGTTGGTTGATAAGCATAAGGCTTGCTTGGTAGAAAAAAAATTATCCCAAGTTCTTGGTATTGACTGTATACACATAAAAATGGCTATGAGTGATTAAATAAATATTTTATATTTATTTAATATTTATTCATCTATTAAATAGTTAATTTGAAAAGATTAATTTATTTAATTCATTTCATGTCTTTCTATTAATTAATTTAATTGAAATATTTTATTAATTAATTCATCTATCTTATTCCTCTAATTAATTAAATGTCTAATATTTAATTATTCTTCTGATCAATTAACTAAATATCTAATATTTAATTATTTACTTCAATCATTTGAATATATAATATTTAATGATTATTCTTCTATCCTATAGTCTCAAATATTAAATAATTTCTAAATTATTTAATCTCTTTTCCAACTCACCTTCCATCTCCACTTCATCTTCCCTTTGCCAACTCATCCATCATGTGGCTAAATTAATTCAACAAAATTAAAATAAATAAATCATTTATTAGCCACTTATCTCCAACCTCCAAATTTAATGAAATATTGTGTACATACACATATTTCATAACCTTCTTCTATATTATCTCCAACATCCCTACATCTTAGGAAGGACTTGAGTCCACTTGTCCTCTCATGCCTAAATCTTCTCCAACCATCCCTAGATTCTCCTAATCAGAAACCCAGTTAAGGTAAGATGAGTGACACTTGTCTTCTCCTTCCCCCTTTCTCTCAACCTTCACCTTTGCTCACAGCCATCCATATCTGCAGATTTGATCATGACCATTGATCCAAGCCACATCATCTTATCCTCTCAAAGTCTATAAAATTAGGAATTTGAGTTGAGAAAGAGTTAGTCTTCAAGTGAGATTTCAAAGATAATCATTTGTGAAAACTTATTCATCTGTGAGTTTTAATCTTAAAGCAAATAGCTTAATCATTTAGCATAGTCATTTATCATTGCATATCATAGTATCAGTTAACTATCAGTTATCAGTCCATTCTTCATATGCCATCTTGGAAGCTATCAGTGCTTGTCTGAGAGCACACCATCTGCAACCAGGAACAGTGGAGTTAGGACACAATGAGACTTAAATAATGAAGGTAATAATAGTATTTTTGTTTTATATGTATTTCATGTAGTTTCATTGGTTGAGTTTGGATTTCCTGTAGCATTTCCTTTAAATTTTGTGAAACTAACATGTTGCAAGTAGTATTCTGATGATGAAATTCAAGTCAACACATTGACTACTCTGAGACTTTTGCACCAGTTTCTAAGATAAATTCTTTCCAACATATCCTAGATATAACTACAACCCATAGTTGGGAAGTTTATGCAGGAGCATCCCTGGTTCTTGGCAATCTTGCATCAACCAAAAACATTTTCTTTTCAATTTGTTTCCTATTTTGCAGTTCAACATTTCTTTGCATTGATCATTGGATCCTATGGAGCTAGATTTTGTCCGTGGACATGTTCATCTACCTCATCCTAAGTCCGTGGGATTTTTGGATCTTTTTCTGCAAGTTATCATTTCCAAAATCTAAGACAGTTTTCTGGCTTGGAATACCGAAACCACTTGGACCTATTTGTCTATTGGTGAATCTTGCGGATCACTTATGTATCTTACGGAGCTTCAGTTCATTGTTTCCAATGTCCCTTAGCATGTGACCGACCTTCCCTTGGGTCTGCACTTTATTCTATGGATTTTTTGGAAGGATCTCTTTGGTGAAGGTTGACCTTGTTGTTTTACACATTACATCTGCTCATCAGTATTTGTTTCATCTTGGACCAATGCAGATCATACTTGATCATATTAATGAATGTAAGTAAGCATTTAGAAATCAATTATCAAAACATAGAAGATAAAGCTATAGGTTAGGAGGTCCAGAGTTGGCTCACAATCTTGTTTGAGCCTAGATATTATAATTGAGCATGTTTGTAATCAGGCCTATGAACCAAATCTTGTGAGCCTGCATGTTGTTAGCAAATTGTAATTGGTTTTCATGATATAATACAATCTATTTCTGCATTGCATCCATCACATTGAGTTGTTTATGTTGTGTAACTCTTGTTGCACGGTCCAAACTATTCTCTTTGAAGAACCTCCTATCGCGACTGCTCCAGAAGTTCATAAGATGGATGTGAAAAGTTCCTCTCTTCATGGTGACCTTTAGGAGGAAATATACATGGAGAATCCATAGGGGTTTGTTTAAGATCTTTCACTTGTGTGTCAACTTTGGAAGTCTCTCTATGGTCTCAAACAATCTCCTCAAGCTTAGAATGCTAAGATGGACTCCTTCCTTCTAACAGTTGGTTTCACTTGATTCATTCTTATCTGAACATGTATATTCTACAATAGGATGACACTCACACTTTTGGTCCTCTTTATTGATGACTTTTTGATCACATGGAGTCATTCATTTATTATCAAGGTAGTGAAACTTGCTCTATGTGAGATTTTTTATGTCAAACTTGGGTCTTTTTTATTACTTCTTGGGGATTGAGATCACTCAACCATATTTAGGTATCTTCCCTAGACAACCCAAGTATTGACTTGATATGCTCTCCAAATTTTGCATGACTATATGTAAGCCTGCACTGACTCCATTTTTGTCAAGGTTCAAACTTGAGGCTAATTTCTCTTCACCCTTGGTTAATGGCACTTATTCCAGAATCTTGTTGGGATTCTCATCTACTTGACCCATACGAGACCCTACATTGCATATCTTTTAGTAATAGTCTCTTGATTCATGTCGGAGCCACCTGAGTTGCATTGGAAAGCAACTAAGCGAATCATCCACTATATTCAAGGAACTTATAATTATGGAATTTAGTATGTAGTATACATGGAAATTGATTTGGTGGGCCATATATAGTCAAATTGGGCTACCGATTCTTAGGATTATAATTTTACTTTAGGGTACTTCTTCTCAATTGGTTTTGATATGGTTTATTGGTCAAATAAGAAGTATTTTTTTCATTTATGTTTCATCAATAAAGGTTGAGTGTTCAGGTGTAGTTAATGCCACCACTGAGGTTGTTTGGATTCAAAATATTCTCACCAAGTTTGGTATCCACTTTAGGAAGCCTACCTTCATATTTTGTGATAATTAGAGTGCAATACAAATCTCAATAAATCAAGTTCATCACTAGAGGATGAAACACGTTGACATATATATACACTATATTTGGGAGCTAATTCAAGAAGGCATCATTGATCTTAGGTATTGTTCTGCATCAAGAAAGATTGTGGGTCCATCTTTACCAAACCCTTCATAAAAAGTAATTTCCTTCCTTTGTGAGCTTTACTTGGGGTGCAATAGGTGTCTACTTTAGGAAGGGCTTCTTAGTCCTCCATTTCCTCTCTCTGGGTTTCTCTCTCTCTATTTATGGGGGTTATTCCTCTTATGGGGGATTTCTTCTTGTGGGGGGATCTCTATGTACATGATTAACTAACATGGATTCATTTGCGAGGACCCATATTTTCACCCACCTAAGCTACGCTTAAGGGGGGGGTGTTAGTGTAGGCTTTTTCTTTTTTCTTTTTATGTTAGGGGGTATTTATTTTTTCCACATATTATTTAAGCTTGATAAGATTATTAAGATTGTTCATATGAGGACACATGGTGAAATACATCAACTACATGTTCACTCTCTCCCACACATGGGTAGTTAAGTTACACACCCTATTTTGTCTTGTTGTGCCACCTCTCATAACCACTATTTTTCATAACCTGGGTAGGCTATGGGGTAGTTGCATTAAATATGTATTTAATGCAATAAGTTATCTTAGATAAAGAGTTGGGAGAAATTTGTTGTGCCTTATATTGAACATGAAACAATAATAAAATAATGATAGTAGACAATATTTCCCTAGATAATATCAACTAGAAATCAAATATTTTCATAATTTCTTAAACATGGATCATTTAAATGAATATTAATAATATGTATTTTCTTATAACTTTTTATTGTATATTTTATTTATAAATTTTTAAATTGAGATTAATTATATATTTAAGACACATTTTTTCATAAAAAATTATTTATATTTTTTGAAAGGATGACATTAATATATATGACAACATTTTTTGCACTATTTTCTATTTTTTTTGTTCTTATAAAATATAGGTGTTTTTTTTGTAATATAACGATGTTGAATAAAAAATAGACACTAATTACCATCCCCTATTTTATTCATAGATTCACGCTCTGCTCTGCTATTTGGCGAAATGCGAAAACAAAATACAGCGAACTTGGCTAGGTTTCCGGCGGGGGGTTGCAGGCAAGTCTTCGCCATGCGCCCGAGAAGCATCACGATCTTCAGTCCGCCATGTAAGGGTCTTTTTGCAACAAATGAAAGGCATTCGGTTTACAGAACGGGCGCATTTGGGAAATTCGATGAAATTAGGGCAAAAAAACCCGAAGTCTTGTCACTTCCCTCCGACGGAATTTGGCAAGTCGCTCAGCCAAAAGTTGCCAAGAAGAAGATGGGCGTAAATAGAAAGTTGTCTTCAAACTTCGATAGGCATAAAACCACAACCTCGAACCAGCATCCGGCAACTGGGGCAAACATGGTGTCGCTCGGAAAAGTAAGAAATTTTGTGCCAAAACCCAGATTAAGTCTGAGGCGGATTTGTAATATCCCGGATGAGTTAATGGAACCCCAATTCAAATTATATAGCGAATGTGGGGTTTTTGCTAAATGGGCTGGTATAGGAGAAGATGCAGGTTATCTTATCGAGTGGTGGACAGCCCAATACCCTAGACAGGTAAGTATCTCTATCTTGGAAAATAATTTTCTTTCAATCTTGTGTGATAATCAAAACACAAAAAATGATATTCTCCATGGTAAGGTAAAACTGTACAAAGGATATGGATTTTTTAGATGTGAATGGGAACCGAATTTTGACCCACAATCTCAGAATGTTAAAAAATGCCCTAGATGGATTAATTTGGGTCCTTTACCAGTTGAATATTTGGATTTTAAAATCTTAGAATATATCGGGGAACAGTTTGGATCTTTTTTGGGCTGTGAAGGGCTAGGAAATGAGGTTTCAAACAAGAATATTAAAATATTAGTTGAAATTGACATTAAAACCATGGTCTTAGAACCCACCATGCTAGTATCGAGCAGAGGGGAATGGAGCATTCATCCCACCTTCTATGATGGGGTTATAAATGAAGCTGATATAAGACTGTTAACATGCCCAGTTCTGATTAATAGTATCGAACATACGGAAAACCCTCTTCCAGAACAGTATAATAATATCACTTCAAAAGCGTCACCCACACATGACAATTGCCCTCCTGTGGTTAACACAGAGGTAAAAAATAACAATAATTCCAGTAACATTAGTGATCTGGATAAAATTATAGATGAGGCAAATTCTATAAAAAATGATGCCTTAATGGAGATGACAAAAAGAATCTCCGATTCGGTGGATTCATTAAAACTTCCATCTGAATCAAAGACAGTAGAAAATCTGGGACAAGATAATGAGGCAGAGCAAGATGAAATGACCTCGAGAATGGCTGCTGTTCTTGAGGCATTCGACAATAACGTTGTTGAAAATCTTTCCCCAGAAGAGGAAGCTGAGAAGAGGTTCCTAATTCAGGAACTCTTGTCTTCCATGGAAGAGGTAGAAAATAGTGAGAATAGGGTAGGAGATACTACACCTATTCCTGGCAATGAATTCATAGATGCTCAGCCCCAATTGGGAGAGGATATTGGAGATGGAGTGATAGTCTCCTAGCAAACCTTAGGGATAAAAAATATTTATGACGGGAAAAACCTTCCTGACTGCGCTAGAGAAGCGAAAAGTAGAGGCAGGAAATCTTTGAACGAACTAAGACTACAGGATGGAAATGCAAAAGACCAAGGCAAGTTAACTGCCTTCTTTGATGCTGGGAAGGGGAAGGGCCTTCCCACGGCCCCATGAAAATCTCTTCATGGAATGTTAGGGGCATGAATGCCCCTAACAAACAGCGTCTAATAAGACGCAACATTACAAAATGGAAACATGATATCGTTCTCTTACAAGAAACTAAATTAGCCCAGGTTGAAGCTGAGGCTTTTAAAAGGAAATTAGGTCTTCTTTGCTGTGAATTTGTGGAAGCCAGGGGTGCTTCTGGTGGTATTGGAATAATTTGGAATCCACGGAATATTAATTTCCTTCCCTTAGCAGGTAATAGAAATTGGCTATTAGGGAAGGTTACTAGCAAGCATAGTAATCTCACATTCACCCTAATAAACATTTATGGCCCTATCCCGGATGTCGGAAAGCGAAGGGTATGGTCAGAAATCTCGTTTATGATGGGGCTAGATATCTCATCCCCTGTTATTTTAGGAGGGGACTTCAATGCCATCCTGAATTTATCAGAAAAAAAGGGAGGCATTCGTAGGGAACCGCAGTCCTTAAAGGACTTTAGAGAGTGGGTTGCTCATAACAACCTGATAGATATAGAAACTAGTAATGGTGTGTATACCTGGTACAATAGACGATCAAGATTTACTCAAATCGCTGAGAGATTAGACAGATTCCTTTTTAGGGGGAACTTGAGTGATTTAGCGGTCAATCTATCAGCTTCGCTTCTCCCATCTTCAGGATCTGACCACTATCCTGTTATTCTTAATATTGAGGGAGAGGCTACACTGCGATGTTGCCCTTTTAAGTTTGAAAAAATGTGGATGCAAAATCCAGAGTTCTATGATCTCGTCTCCAAGTGGTGGTCTGAGGTAAGCTTCCAGGGATCAAAGATGTTTTGCCTGGTAAATAAGCTGAAACATCTCAAGAGTAAGTTATTGAAATGGAATAATGAAGTTTTCGGAAACATTTTTGAAACCAAAATATCATTAGAAAAAGAAATTGCTGATCTCAATGAAAAAGTGTTTAGACTTGGAATGGATCAGGATAGCTTCCTCAAAGGAAAGGAGCTTCTCGGGAAATATGAGTATACGTTAACAAAAGAAGAAGTATTTTGGAAACAGAAGTCTAGGGAGAATTGGCTTCAAAATGGGGATAGGAACACTAAGTTCTTCCACAACAGTACAAAAATAAGGAGGATCACGAACAGCATCCTCAAGATCATGAGCAATAATGGTACAATTCTGGAAGATCAAAAGGATATAACTACTGAAGCGGTAAATCATTTCAGAACCCTGTTCAGTTCGGAATCGTCTCCTAAAGATGCCAATTTAACTTTGCTTAGGAATATTCCTAAGATTATAACTGAAAACCAAAACAAAGCGCTCAACAACAAATTCTCTGAATCAGAAGTTAAATTAGCATTGGGGCAGCTTAATCCTGATAAAGCTCCCGGCCCGGATGGCTTTCCCGCTTGCTTTTTTCAAAAATGCTGGCACATTATTGGCAAGGAGGTTGTGGAAGCATTGGAAGCGGTTAGAAACTCAGGGAGTATTTTAAGAGAGATCAACAACACTTTCATTACCTTGATTCCAAAGAAGGAGGAATCAAGTAATTTTGAAGACTTTCGACCTATCTCCTTATGCAACACTATTTACAAACTTTTTACTAAAATTTTAGCGAATAGACTGAAAGGCATCCTTCCGTGCATAATTTCTGAGGAACAGACAGGTTTCGTACCAGGTAGATCTATCTTTGATGGCATCATTATTGCTCAAGAAGTCATGCACTCGTTACAACAGAATCGATCAGCGGCTATGATAATCAAACTAGACATTAAGAAGGCTTACGATAGAGTCGATTGGAGATTTCTGTGCAAATGCTTAGAATCCTTTGGTTTTTCGAAACAATGGATCAATTTAATCTTCGAATGCATCTCATCTCCCAGGGTATCGCTTCTTATAAATGGATCCCCTGCTGGCTTCTTCCAAATATCTAGAGGGATAAGACAAGGAGATCCTTTATCCCCTTTCTTATTTATCATAATGGCAGAGGGCCTTGGGAGAATCATATCTAGTGCTCGGATAAATCAAATTATCAAAGGCATTAAAATTACTAATGGAATGGAGGCCATAACCCACCAGCAGTTTGCTGATGACACAATGCTGATGGGATGTGCGAATAGGTCTGAAGCCATGGCTTTCAAAAGGATTCTTGACATTTACGCATTAGCTTATGGTCAGGAAGTGAACAAGAATAAATCGGAAATCTTCTTCTTTAACACCTCGCAGAACGTAGAGACAGATATTTGTAATATATTAGGGTTCGATAAAGGAAAACTTCCTTGTAAATATCTTGGGATTCTGATGGATAAGGGAAATAATATTAAAGCATTATGGAAAGGAATCCTTGAAAAGATGGATCTTAGGTTGGTATCTTGGAAAAACAAATGTCTATCTTCGGCTGGGAGGATTACATTACTAAAAGCTGTTATGGCGGCTATACCGATATTCCAAATGTCATGTCAGCAACTACCCAAAGGTGCTCATTTAGAATTGGTTAGAAAGATGAGGAAGTTCTTTTGGAATATGAACTCAGACAAAAAGAAATTTGCGTTAATCTCGTGGGATAAAATTTGCCAACCAATTGATAGAGGGGGAGCTGGCATCAAAGATTTGAGGATTCAAAACATGGCTCTGGGGGCGAAGTTAGTCTGGAAAATGTTCTCGGAACCAGATCTTAAATGGGTAAGGATCCTCAAAGCTAAATACCTCACTAATTCCAATCCTGATAGTATACTAAGGACGGAAATATTGCCAAAGGGATCCAAAGTTTGGAATTTTATGATAGAATGTAGAGAGGTGATCAGAGATTATCTTTCTTGGGACATTGCGGAAGGATCTGAGGCATTGTTCTGGGAAGACTCGTGGGGGGGTTATCCAGCCCTAGACAAGTCAGGAATAAGCGATGAAGGTATAGAACTTTGCCAATCGATCAGGGGCAGGTTTGTTAAGGATTATATCAAGCCTATTTCCGATGACCCCGCTTTGGGCTGGGAGTGGAAACCCCTTGATGAGTTGAACTTAACAAATGCTGACAAGGAAATCCTCTGGAATAATTTGGGGCATAGGCATTTTTCACTACATAGTGGGAAAGACAGGATCATTTGGGCAGGTAGTTCGTCGGGCATTTATAAAGTCAAAGAAGGTTACTCACTTTTGAATTGCAGAAGAGCTGCAACCAATCCTATTATTCCGATTAGCCTTTGCTAGAATAACGTGGGTCTCCCCAAAGCTGGTATCTTCTCATGGGCCGCTTCCCAAAAGAGGATTCTTACATCAGATTGGTTCTTAAAATTTGGTTTCATGGGTCCATCGAGATGCCCTCTTTGCGAATCCGAGGAAGAAAATGTGGATCACTTGCTTCTAAATTGTAGTTTCAGTCAGATATGTTGGGATTGGCTTTGTTCAAGCCTCGGATGGCCGACTCCGAGGCCTAGGGACATTTCAGAATGGCTGATTAGTTGGCAACCTCCCCATTCAAAGGATATTTATCACTTAGTGTGGCAAATAGCGCCGGCAATTCTCATTTGGGAAATTTGGAAGGAGAGAAATAGGAGGATCTTTAAAGAATCAAGATTGAGGGTAGAATCCCTTCTAAATAAGATCGAGGCAATAATTGTGGAGAAAATCAATAATAGACTTAGACATGTACAGGAAAAGTCTATTAATTTAACCAGATGGGATGAGGTTCTTCGTGCCAAGTGGAGGGGTCTGATAATCCCCTCGTTTATTGGGAGAGGAGGTAAGCAGGCTGAGATAGATAGAAAGCAAACAAAATGGGTTCCCCCCCGAAAGGGCTGGGCCAAGCTAAACTTTGATGGTGCCTCTCGTGGGAATCCTGGTTTAGCTGGTATAGGGTGCGCTATTCATCAAGATAACGGTGTTCTGATTGCTAGCTTAAATAAGCCTATTGGCTTGGCTTCAAATAATGTGGTTGAGTTTTCTGCTCTGCGGGAGGGATTGATTTTAGCCAAGTCACTCCAGATTAAATATTTAGAAATAGAGGGGGATTCGTCGTTAACCATAAATGCAGTCAGGACCAGGGATGTATCAAACTGGAAATTGAAGGCGGAATTAAAAAGCATTCTGGATTTGATCAAATACTTTGAGGAAACTTCGGTTAATCATATTTATAGGGAAGGCAATTCTGCAGCTGACAAGTTAGCCAATTTAGGGGTAGACGGAAATTCGTATGTTTTTAGGAAGGATAGTCTCACGGATTAAGTTTTGGCCGTGCCCCCCCTTCAAATCACTCCTCTCCTAGTCCTCTCCATTATTCACATTTAGATGCTCTAGGTGGGAGGCCACAGCCACCTTTTATCAGTATATTGGCATTCTAAGGTTCGGATATATATATATATATATATATATATATATATATATATATATATATATATAGATACATATATATATATATGTACTCACATATATAGATATGTATATATTTATAGTCAATCCCATATTCATCGGATTGATTTATGTTACATGATGCATTCACATATATAAATATATGCATATATATATATTCATATATATAGATATGTGTATATATATACAATCATATATATATACATATATCCATATTCTCATATATATATGTATATGTGCGGGTATGCATGGGAATAAATAGAATATTACACATTTGCATACACACATATATACATATATAATTACAGAATTTATATATTTATGAGTACATATATATACATAAATATATATATTTATATATATACATATTTGAACCTTCACATATGATTCTTGTATCTAACTGTTCCCTTGACTACCAAGACTGTGAGTGAGTGCAAGGGGTGTTTTGATAGTGTAGGAGGGTGTTTGGTAGTAGTCTGGTCTCTCTATATCGGCTCGTGCAGGTCATCCCTCCTATGAATGATATATGAATTATGTGGATTCTGGGCTGCGAAGGTACAGTCTCTATTAAGGTGTATATCATTTCTTTCATTGGCATTCAAGGTCTGATAGGTCTTGTGTCTTTGAGCTTTGGTTTATGATTTGTAGATATTCGGCTTTTATGATTATGCATTTCGGTTATTGTTGATAATAATCCTAATTTTGGATTCATGCCTTGTGGTCAAACTGGGACAGTAATTTCTGGTTTCATTGTCATGTTTGCTGGACATTAGAGGATCTTCAAGAACAGCTTAACATTCGATCTGTCTCGTTTTGAGATACCCTGTATAAATAATGTAGGGTCCATTCGGTTTCTTTTAATCGATAGATGTATGGTTAACAGGTCTTCTGCTGAAGTTATGTGGTGGGTGGTAGTAGTTAACTCTGAATTTTCATGGTCTCAGCTAATTTGTAAGCTCTATTGATGTAAACTTCAGGATTGACCCTCTGCCCTTATGTTGTTTCACTCCTTTCTTATGGCAATGGCGAACTGGGTCTGCCTGTCTTTGTGTCTTTGAGCTTTGGTTTATGATTTTTTGAGATTCGGTTTTTTAAGATTATGCATATCGGTTATAGTTGATAATTATCCTATTTTTGGATTCATGCCTTGTGGTTAAACTGGGACAGTAATTTCTGATCTCTGTGTCATGGATTGCTGGAAAGTAGGGGATCCTTAAGAACAGCCTAACATTCGATTGGTCTCGGTTTGAGACACCCTGTATATATAATGTTGGGTCCATTCGGTTCCTTTCTATCGATAGATGAACGGTCAGCAGGTCTTTTGTTGAAGTTATGTGGTGGGGGGTAGTAGTTAACTCTAAATTTTCATGGTTTCAGTTAATTAGTAAGCTCTATTGAAGTAATCATCTGAACAGACCCTCTGCCCTTATGTTGTTTCACTCCTTTCTCATGGCATATTGATTTCTGGGTTCATCTGTATATTCTAATGATTCTAGCAGATTCATTGATAGTTTTTTTTGCATTTTGGCATTTAAATACACATACAGATACATATGAAAATGCTTATGTTTGGGAGAATCTGATATCTGCAGAGTTAAAAGTAATTATGAATCTGAAAGAAATTGATCCTTTCCATTAGTAGGTAGAATTGTAGCCTGGATAATCTCTTAAATTGAAACCCAAAAGGTTAAGGTGGTTTCAAGCTAAGGGATATCCAGGCTATAATCCTCTTACTTAACAGAAAGACGTAACTATTCATTATATGGTAACTGCAATTTATTATGTTTACTATGCTTCTAACAGTCTGGCAAAGTATGTTGCTTTAAGGTCTTGCAGATTTGGGAAACAGGTCAGAAGTCATTACTCGATGCTTTTGTGGATTTATCAATGAGTGGATGATGGATTCAACCGGAAAGTGCTAAAAGATTTAATGTACAGAAAGAATCTAAAATGTCTTATTATGTCAGCCTCCTACCTCTGATGAGGATTTGTAAAATTGTACAGTTGGTTATATTATCTGATCCCAGAAGGGATCTGGGCTAGACCGAAGGTTTTCTTATCTCCATTCTTTCCTACCGGTGCCCACACTGAATGGAGATGTAAAATTTTTATAAAATAATAATAAAATTTTGGCTTCGGCCTTTTATCGATCAAAAAAAAAAAAATAGACACTAATTATAATCACTAAATAAATTACATTATAACCATTTTTTTAAGATTTAACTTAGAGGTTTGTATCCATGTTAAATATTGCGATGAGAAATTTGTTTGTTCATGAATATATGGTTTGAATCAATAGTTTTTTCTTTAATAAAAATTTGAATTATGGTTTGGTGAGAATCGATTGCCACATAGTTACCTTCAATCACAGCCACCCATTTCAGCTCACAGCACGTATCATGTATAGAAAGTATAAATGCCTTGATAAACAAGGTGTGCTTGGGAACAACCAACCCCTTTTATAACTTATTGGGACTTATAGTAAAGGTTGACATTAGCAATACATAAGTGAAATTGGCATACTTTGACAAAAAAATCATAGATTTGCAAGTGGCCCACTAGTGAGACACCCTTCTATGCTTCCATTCACCTACTAAGTGGGGATCTTCTTAGTCCGGTTAGCTTTTGGGTCCAGTTTAAGGATTTAAAAAAAAAAGGTTAGAAGAAAACAAGAAACAATGCAATTGATATTAGTGTGGTTATAATTTTGTTGGGTAATTGACACTTGAGATGATATAATTGAATGTGATGCAAAAAGATGGAGTGACCTAGTGCAATAGCTAGGGTTTTTCCATATATTAAAGGGAGAGCTATTGTGGAAGGTTAAATTAATGATTGATAAGTGATCCATTGTGAGAGATAGTACTTAATGGATTGAATGATCAAGGGGTGAAATCATTTTATACCTATCTTAGATAAATAATTTTAAAAAATTGATCTAGACATATAATATCTAATTGAAAGATAGTCAACTTAAAAGCAAGATTAAATAAAACTCAAATAAAATAAATAAAATCTACACTTACAAATTCAACTCATCAATAAAAATGAATAATTTAAATTGTAAAAGTTCATCTAACATAAAATACATTATATTATTTAGAATCAATTAAAAATTAAATAAAATCTATAGTTACAAATTCAACTCATCAATAAAAACTAATAATTTAAATTGTAAAAGTTCATCTAAGATAAAATACATTATATTCTTTAAAATCAATTAAAAATTAAAGTCAATAACACTGAACTAATTAAAATCATGCACTAAAGCCAAATCCAAAGTCTTTAATTTTGCAGTTTTCACTATAATAACAATACAGAAAAGATTGAATATGAAGGCCTTAAAAAATGTATGGGTTTGTATTAAGTAATTGATAGGTAGCAAGTAATTGGGCAATGGCAGCAAAAGTCAAGCAATATGTAGAAGACATCATTACATAAGCCTCGCTAGGTAAGCAATATTCCATAAAAGTGAAGCATTTCCTTCACCCAAGAGATTTCAATACGTCACCAAATGTATGGAAAATAGGGTTTAATAACGCCACTGGTGAAGCAATCAATGAAAAATCTCTTAACTTCTCTATTTTAATCTTTCTGCGCACCTTAATTCCAACTGTATCTAGAGAGATTTTATACCTATCTTAGATAAATCTCTAATTTAATCGCTCTGCACACCTTCCAAGTTCCAACTGTATGACAACTCAAAATCTAGAGAGATGGGCGGCCCTGAGCATTTTAGTTCAAATGAAACTTCCTCAGGTTTGCCTAAAATAATCTCGCTCCATAATTCAAAAATCTAACACTGATGATAAAGACCTCAGAAACCCTATAAATACCTAAGAAACCCAACAAATCAAAAGCATCCAGTTGGGGCACAGAAAAAAGGAATTCTCATTTTGCAATAATGGAGATGAAGAGAGCAATATGCCTTTGCCTCTTGTTGGCTCTTTTTCTCGCTCTTTCATTTCAAGTCTGTATTCTGTTTCATTTCTTTTGTTTGCTTTGCTTCTTCCATACCAATATTTTTCTCTTTTTCACAAGTAGAGATATTATGCGACTAACATATATGTTTCTATCGTTGTTAAACACACAGAGTGCAGCAACAGAAGCTGTAGATTCGGGCCCTGCAATGGCTCGTGCACCAAAACTAACTGAAAAAGGTAAAAGTTCTACGTCCGTTTCTTTTTGTTCCAAACCAGCCAGTACGTAGTATTGCTTGTAAAATATGAAAGAGAATTTTCACTATCCTGGTGATAGATTCATACAAGGCGGATAACAAAAAACACTATATATTTTCAGAAAGATGTTCCATAACTTGATTACTAACATTTTTGATGCTTACAGAGTGCCAGGACAAATGTAATTTCAGGTGTGAGTATGCTTGGTTGAAGAGGTGCTTGAAGGTCTGCAAGGATTGCTGTAAAATGTGCAACTGTGTTCCAAGCGAGCATTATGGGAATAAGGATGAATGCCCATGTTACAGAGACAGGAAGAACAACAAATGCAAATCCAAGTGCCCATGAATCAAACATATTCTTGTATTTCTCTTGGTTTAGTATTGTTATGGAAGGAGCTAAAATAAATGTGGGTCTGTCATTAGACATTTCTAAGTAGGAGAAATGATCTTCTTACAATTATTTTTCTTACTAAGAATAAGAATAATAAATAAGGTTATTGAATCCTTTCATAAGGATGACCTTATCTACTAAAATAGTGTTTCATTTATTGGGGAACTAAAAAAACACCCTTTAATTAGAGGGTATGCATATTACAATCTTAGTTGTATGATTTAAAAAATGTATTCAAATAAATACATTAACAAGTTCTTAAAAAAAATTATATTCTAATTGTCTAGGAATTAATATCTATTAGTTATCTACAAGAATATATAAAAGCATAATTTAGTATTGCAATATAATAATAATGATAACATAAACTTCTCATTGATCATTGTCATATTCATAATATAACCTACGGATAATTCTTATACAATTAATATTTCAAGATACACAAATATCTTGCATAGTTAGAATAATTGCCATAATTAATGATAACATCCAATATATTCATATTAATAGTAAAACTATTTAAGGCATATCGTGAAATTTTGAATTTCATTTCATATACATGTTGGAACAAATGATACTAAATAAGCATACATTCATACCTTAGGAGTGGTGGGACTGTAACACAATAATAATAATAATAATAATAATAATAAATTTGATTAGAAGTCTCCGAAAATGCCTCTACGTGCGAAAAAGCGATGCAATGCATTGACATCCTTTTTTTAGCGTTCTTATCCGCCGCGGGGAAATTACAGAGGCTTTGCAAATCGTTTCGTTGTTTTGGCTAATAACTCCGTTACTGAGGATCTTGGAAGGGTCATATCACGGACCTGCGATCAAGAGGCCTTCTTTGCAAAAAAAAAAATACTCTTTGGTTAATACGGTTAGGGCTCCCCCCCCTCTTTACAAGGGCTGGGAACGGGATTGGCATTTGGTGAGCCGAAGAAATAACAAGGCTTTAGGGCAACCAAATGGCCCCAAATGGAATTCCAGTCATTGTAGGGAGGAGGGTTTTTTAAAACCTAACCAGTCAAAGAGTTCCTCTGCTTGCCATATTTTGCCTTCACAAAAATCTTTGGGTAAATTTTCAGAGGATATGGAAACCCCTGGTTGTCACAATTCTAAGGAAGTCGAGCACCCATTGTTAGATCTACCTTTAAATTCCCCAACTTCTCCCAATGGGTTGGTCATTGAAACTAATAATCATACCCAGGCCAGGTATCAAATGTATTGTAGCAACAGAATGATCTTTGTTCGATGGAAAGGTTGGGGGATCCCGTCTGAACAAATTGCCAACGAGGTGTCATCTTCCCTCAATAACCAAGTAAAAATTGACATCCTTCCTGATAATTTCTTAGCTATTGAATGTGGTAATCAAAGTCTGAGAAATTCATTGTTAAACGGGGATATATTAACATTTAAGGGTCTAGGGTTTGATTGTTGGGAATGGCAACCTCTCTTTCTCCCATCTCAATTCATTTCCTACATGGTTAATAGAGCAATTTCACTGGATAAATTTCCTGTAGAATTGTGAAATAATGACTTTTTAAGAATAATAGGCAACAAAATAGGTAAATCTGTAGAAGTCAAAAAATCAGCCCTAAGCTTCTTTAACCAGCTCCTAATTGTTAAAATGAATATTAACATTAAATCTTTAGAGCCTATAACTCTGAAATGCAATAAATCTTGTTTAACCCTAGAATTACCCTTTTATAATGGTTCTTTTGAAGATTATATGCCAAGGAAGACCCCCTTCGAGAAACCTTTCCCTAAATCATTGCTCATGTCTAATGGCGCACCATTCAGTTTCATGGAAGGAGGGGGTTTCACCCTAGAAGGCTATAAGATTGATAATAACCCTAATCTCACCTCAGACCTATGCCCTCATAGCTCCCCTATTAAGCCTTCTCGCTCCCCTGTTAAGCCTTCTCGCTCCCCTCTTCCTCCACTGCTAACTATAAATTCACCTATAGATGACTCTCTTCTTAGGGATCGAGATCTGGAAGATGGTGAAATCAATGAGGTTATCCCTCAGAAAGAGCAGCCTTGTCTAACAAATATGTCATCATCTAGCTCTCTCATTCCACCAGAAAAGTTGAATCCCTTGGGGTCTCCCCCTTTAATTGAACTAATTACCTCTGAGTAATTAGCAGTGATGGATAGGCTTTCCCCAGATCCAGGATTGGCATCCTTGTAGGATCATCCAATCTCTCTAGCCTCAAGATTGGAGGGCTTTGAGGAGGCAAAGGCTCGCTCTCCACCTTTGGAAGCTATTTCTAATACAATTGTAGAATCTGAGAGTGATCGTGTGGCTAGGGAAGTTAACATCATTGCCAATTTTGTAGGGGAAGAAGTAGTTAACGACCTCATGGATCAATTGGTTGATGAAATTTATGATGATCAGGAGTTGGAAAGACAAAGGGATTTCTTAGTCAAAAATCTAGTGGATGTTACTAAAGTCAACTTAGAAATAGATGATCTATTTATAGCATTAGATATCTTAGAAAACGATAACCCAAATACTCTAGGCATTCTCAACTCTAACAGAAGAAAAGACTCTCCTGACTGTGCTAAACACAGTGAGAGAAGAGGTAGGAGATCCCTTGCTGAACTAAAATCAAAGGATGGAGATGTCAAGGGTCAGGCTAAATATCTACTCTTTTTAATGCAGGGGAAGGGAAGTTCCTCCCCAGAGAGCCATGAAAATTATAACATGGAATGTTAGGGGTCTGAATGCCCCTAACAAACAGCGCATCTTAACGCGATGCATCTCTAATTCTAAACCAGATATAATGTTAATCCAAGAAACCAAAATTAACTCCTCTAAGATAGCCCTTTTTGAGAAAAAACTAGGCATTAGACAGCTAAAGCACTCCCCTGCTACAGGGGCCTCAGGGGGCTTAGCCATCATTTGGGACTCTAGATTCATCTCGTTTACACCTTTAGAGATTAAGTAAAATTAGATGGAAGGAGAAGTAGTAAGTTATAAAAATAACCTAAGATTCAAATTGATTAACGTTTACGGTCCTATCCAAAATAGGGATAAGTCTAGGGTGTGGGTGGAACTGCAGTCTTTCCTCAGAAGTTTCCCAAATGATGTATGCATCATTGGGGGAGATTTCAATGCTATCACTAAGGTAGCAGACAAAAGAGGAGGTAGCAACAAACTTCCTCCAGCGGCTGTAGATTTCAATCATTGGATCAATAGGAACTCCCTGTTGGAAATCCAAATGGCAAATAATGCCTTCACCTGGAACAACAGAAGGCTTGGCTTCTGTAACATTGCTAAAAAACTAGACAGGTTCTTTATCCATGGAGGGCTCTCGGAGCTTAACTTTACCCTAAATGCAAAACCCCTCCCTTTAGCAGGATCTGACCATTTCCCACTCCAACTAATCTTATTATCTGACCACTCACCTAAAAAATGTCCCTTCAAATTTGAGAGCATGTGGTTCAGAGATGATAACTTTTTTAACTTAATTGAGAACTGGTGGAGAAGCTCTATTTTCTCTAGTTCGAAGATGTTTATTATCACAAGCAAGTTAAAGCTTATCAAAAGGAAGCTCTTAGAATGGAACGGGACTAATTTTGGAAATATTTTCGATAAAAAACTCCTAATAGAAAATGATCTTAAGAATGTTAACATTGAGGTTCTTGAGAAGGGGATGGATGCACTTCTCTTCCTCAAAGAAAAGGCTCTACTCTCTAAGTATGAAAAGACACTTCCAAATGAAGAGATCTTTTGGAAACAAAAATCGAGGGAGACTTGGTTGAGTGATGGGGACCGAAATACTAATTTTTTCCACAATAGTACTAAGCAAAGGCGATGGGTCAATCTAATTTCTAAAATTAAGAATTGTCAGGGTTCCATCCTGTCTGAACCAGATGATGTCGCCTCCGAGGCCACAAGGTTTTTTGATAAAATATTAAACAATATTGAAGGCTTCAACCTCAGAAGCCAACTCAATATTATCAAGAATATTCCAAAACTCATTAATGATGACCACAACAAAATCCTGTCAAAGAAATTCTCAGAGGAGGAGGTTAAATCTGTCCTTATGAAGATGAATCCTGACAAGGCCCTAGGCCCAGACGGATTCCCCACTAGCTTTTTCCAAAAATGTTGGGGTTTTATGGGGACAGAGATCACAGACGCCTTAGAAGGTATTAGGAACTCTGGTAAGATTCTCAAAGAAATCAACAATACCTTATTAGCTCTCATCCCCAAAAAAGAGAATCCTGAAAGCTTTAATGACTTTAGACCAATAGCCCTTTGCAACACTCTGTACAAACTCTTAACCAAAACCCTAGCAACCAGACTCTAGAATCTTCTCCCCATTATCATTAGTGAAGAACAAACCGGCTTCATAGCAGATAGATCAATCTATGATGGGGTTATTATAGCCCAAGAGGCCATTTATTTGGTCCATCTCAACAGGGCCCCAAGTATGCTAGTCAAGTTAGACATAAGCAAAGCTTACGACAAAGTTAATTGGCACTTCCTATGCAAATGCTTGGAGGCCTTTGGATTTTCCAAATCCTGGATCAACCTAATCTTTGAATGTATATCCACCCCCAAATTCTTGGTCTTGGTTAATGGTTCCCCAGAAGGTTTCTTCGACAGCTCAAGAGGGCTCAGGCAAGGAGATCCTATGTCCCCCTTCCTCTTCATCATCATGGTTGAAGCCCTAGGTAGATCCATCTCTAAGGCCAAAGAGGAAGGTGGGATCCAAGGAATTCCCATTACCAACAACCTCCCTCCCTTTACCCACCAGCAATTTGTCGACAACATGATGCTTTTTGGGCAGGGAAGTGTAAGGGAAGCGAACGCCTTCAAAGGCATCCTTAATTCCTGTATGCTAGCCTCGGGTCAAGAGGTGAATCTGGCCAAGTTTGCAATTTTTATGTTCAACATAGACCCCTCCTTAGGGAAAGTGATCGGCAATGTCCTGGAGATTAGTGAAGGAACTCTTCCTTGCAAATACCTAGGCATTCCCCTTGACAAGGGTAGAAGACCCTCAAAATTATGGGATAACTTGGTGGATAAAATCAAGTCTAGGATTAACACTTGGAAAGGAAAATGGCTCTCATCTGCAAGTAGAGCAACCTTGGTTAGATCGGTCTTGTCAGCTATGCCCATTTACCAGCTCTCCTATCAACATTTATCTTCTTCTAAACTTGCAGAGCTCAATAAGCATCTCAGGACTTTCTTTTGGCAAGGTGCTAATGACAATCGTAAAATATCACTCATATCCTGGGACAAGATATGCAAACCTAAAGAAGAAGGAGGATAGGCAAAGCCTTGGGTGCCAAGCTGGTTTGGAGGATGTTCAGAACGCCCCACCTCAAATGGGCTCGCTTGTTGCACCACAAATACTTTAATGGAAGGAATCCTATCCAAATCTTCAGAGAAACCAACCCTTCCAGAGGGTCCTACCTATGGAATTTTATGTTAGACTGCAAGAGGATTTTCTCTGACAGACTTACTTGGAACCTGGGGTCCGGGGATAAAGCTCTTTTCTGGTCGGATTCATGGGGTGGATATAAGGCTATTGATAATATCCATGACTTTGGTGCTACTCGTATCCTTCTTGAATCTCATAGAGGACCCCTATTAAATAACTATATCTCCCCTTCAGAGGATGGGGCTAGTTGGCAGGTGATCGAGAAGGAAGATGAGGATATCCCGGTAAGGGATAAACAAAAACTTATGGCAATTCTTAAATGAAGGAACATTGCCTTAGGTTAGAATGAGGACAAGCTCATCTGGGATGGCTCCCTAAGAGGAGATACAACTCCAAGGATGGGTACTCTCTCATCTCCAAATCATTTTTAAGACATATGACTAAGCTTCCCTTGAAACTTTGCTAGGATAAATACTGTCTACCTAAGAGAGGTGTCCTCTCCTGGCTTGCGGTTCAGAACAAGCTCCTAACTGCAGAAAAATTTAGAAGAATGGGGTATGAGGGCCCTAATAGATGTCCTCCTTGCAAGGCAGACAAGGAAGACACCAATCATATCCTCCTTAACTGCCCCTTTTCTCACAAATGTTGGATTTGGTTCACCAACAAACTTGAATGGTCTGTGGCCTTCCCCCACACCATCTTTGGAATGCTCATGGCATGGCATCTCCTCAAGCATGGCTGTCTCTTTGAAGGTTTATGGATAGCTCTTCCTTCTTCCATTATGTGGGAACTATGGAAGGAGAGAAATAGACGTCTCTTTAAGAATGAAAAACTAGAGGTTCCCAGAATCGTTAACAAGATAGAGTCAGCTATTACTGAGCTCATGAACAACTGACTATCATCAGGCACTTTGAAGAATGCCTCTATCACTTATTGGGATGAAAAGATGATAAAACTGTGGGAAGGCTTATCCTTTCCTCCCTTTGTAGGAGATGGTCCTATTGCAAGTCTTCGATCAAGGGATGCATGCAGATGGCAGCCCCCAGGTGAAGGTTGGGTGAAGCTAAACTTTGATGGGGCATCCCATGGCAACCCAGGGCAAGCAAGGATAGGATGTGTTGTTCATAATTGGGAACGTAAGGAACTAGCAACCCTTGCCTCTCTGGTTGGCATCAACACCAACAATTGGGCGGAACTTATGGCCCTGGTGGAGGGTCTTCTTTTATGTAGGAAACTAGGAGTTAAGAACTTGGAAATTGAAGGAGATTCAGCTATAATTGTCAATGCTCTAAGGAAAGGTAGTATGCCTAATTGGAGACTAAATAATTTGCTGTCAAAAGCTCTTGACTTATGCAGAGATTTTGATAAGTTCACAGTCAATCATATTTATAGGGAGGGAAATAAAAGAGCAAATGAGTTGGCCAACTTGGGAGCCGATGGCATCAATCTCCTGTCTATGCCACCTTAAGGCAACCCCCTCCTTTGTTTTCATGTCCTAAGTGGTTGTTAGCATGTTTCTCCTTTCATCTCCTTTTGTTTCTCTTGCCCAGACTCTGTTTTAACCCCCTTATTTATTCCTCTTCCTACCCCCTATATTTAAGTATAGATACTCAGACAAACATTCAGTTTAAATATGCCCATATATCTGTTCTCCTAGACTTTAACTCAGGTAGTTAGGCTCAATCGATGGTTGGATATAATCATTAAAACACAAATCTCAATCATAGATTTTTATTCCTCTCCTTCATACCCATTTATTCTCCCATCCTTTAGCCCAAGGAGAGGCCCCTCGTCTAATATTTTTGTATATACTTATCTGGGAACTTTCATTATTAGACCCTCACCTTGATTCAGTCATCCATCCTCACCTCTCATCGGCACACACACACACACACACACAGATATATATATATATATATATATATATGTAGGTTTTATCTCACATTCTTGTAGCCCAGGACCCTTTCATGAATTATCTAGGACAGATAAGCACTCTCAACGCATGTATCCTTCTTTCATCGAAATACTATATTCGGTCACTATGGTTGTTTCCTCACCGATACCTATCTGATATCCATAGGGTTTTTAGGTTGAAGAAACCACGGGCTCTGGTGACCTCCTCTATTTTTTCCACCGAAACACTTCTTCCATCGAAATCATCATGCCCTGTCGGTGAATGGATCTATTGTCTCACTGAAGCCTTTCTTTATCCTCCCTTATCATCTTCCACCGATAAAGTCGCATCGGTGAAACCATGCATATCGAAGGCACACATTTTAGCTTCCTCGAAGCCTATTTCCTCATCGATATCTTTTATCGATGTAGCTTCCTTTTGTCTAATCGACATTATTCTTTCGATGAGAACATTCCTTTCGGTGAGTCCTTTTTATGTTACACCGATGGTATTATCTCCTCGAAGACCTTTTCCCGTCGATGAAAACCATCTCCGCTTTCCTTGATATCTTTTGTCGATGAAATTTTGTCTTCGATGAGTCTTTTCTGAAGTTCATCGGTGCTTCCTTTCTTCGATGGCCCATCTATATCGATGAGACATCGCTGGGTCTCATCGATATTTTTTTGAACCTGGATATCTTAATAGGATGCTATTACACCCACTTGATGACTTGTGGGCTACCATGGTATTAATAAAAATGATGATTTATTTTAACAATAGGGGGCTTTTATAATTTAACTCCACAAATAATCCTTCTTTCATCAAAATATTGTATTCGGTCACTATGGTTGTTTCCTCACCGATACCTATCTGATATCCATTGGGTTTTTATGTCGAAGAAACCACGGGATCCAGTGACCTCCTTTATCTTTTCCACCGAAACACTTCTTCAATCGAAATCATCATGCCTTGTCAGTGAATGGATCTATTGTCTCACCGAAGCCTTTCTTTATCCTCCCTTATCATCTTCCACCGATAAAGTCGCATCGGTGAACCATGCGTATCAGAGGCATGCCTTTTAGCTTCCTCGAAACCTACTTCCTTATCGATATCTTTTATCGATGTAGCTTCCTTTTGTCTGATCGACACTTTTCTTTTGATGAGAACATTCCTTTCACTGAGTCCTTTTTATGTTACACCAATGGTATTATCTCCTCGAAGACCTTTTCCCGTCGATGAAAACCATCTTCGCTTTCCTCGATATCTTTTGTCGATGGAATTACTATCTTTGATGACTCTTCTCTGAAGTTCATCGACGCTTCCTTTCTTCAATGGCCCTTCTATATCGATGAGACATCATTGGGTCTCATCGATATTATTTGAACCCAGATATCTTAATACTCCACAGATAATCCTTCTTTCATCAAAATGTTGTATTCGGTCACTATGGTTGTTTCCTCACCAATACCTATCTAATATCCATTGGGTTTTTATGTCAAAGAAACCTCGGGCTTCGGTGACCTCCTTTATTTTTTCCACCGAAACACTTCTTCCATCGAAATCATCATGCCCTATCGGTGAATGGATCTATTGTCTTATCGAAGCCTTTCTTTATCCTCCCTTATCATCTTCCACTGATAAAGTCGCATTGGTGAAACCATGTGTATTGGAGGCATGCCTTTTAGCTTCCTCAAAACCTATTTCCTCATCGATATCTTTTATCCATGTAGCTTCCTTTTGTCTAATCGACATTATTCTTTCGATGAGACCATTCCTTACAGTGAGTTCTTTTTATGTTACACCGATGGTATTATCTCCTCGAAGACCTTTTCCCGTCGATGAAAACCATCTCCACTTTCCTCGATATCTTTTGTCGATTGAATTTCTGTCTTTGATGAGTCTTTTCTGAAGTTCATCGCTGCTCTGCTAGGATAAGCTTTAAGACTAGAAGGAGGCAATACCTTACATTAATGAGCATAGGTATATAAACGTGCTGGCATATCTCGCTCCCAGATATATGTGATCATGGATATATAGGTATTATTATTTATGTAGATATTGCCTTCTTTTAGGACTAACACTTACCTAGCTATCCTCATCTCTATTTTACCTTTTCAGTCCCCTATATTATGTTTTTTGGAAATTCTATGGTGCTAATATCTTGAGTTTTTATGTTTTTATGTTAACAGGGTGACCATCCTGCAGGTATGATCAACTGTGAATTTTAGATTAGAAGCTGATCTTTGTTCGTTTTTCTTTTTCTAACATTCTAGTAAGAAATATCTGGAGTATTTGTACAGCTCAAGGGGTAGGGTCGGCCTGCCTCACCCTATTGTTTCAGGTAAAGATAGGAAGGGTCACCCCAAGAGATTGGAAGGTTGTTGCTCTAATTTACAAAAGGGATTCTCTCAAGCCCTCTTCAATACTATCTGGACAGGGAACCATTATCATCCCCATTATTGTAACTTATACTATTCTGCACAGGGAACCATTATCATCCCCATTATTGTAACTTAAATTTTATTTTTTCTTCTGATCCTTAAAAGATCTGGGCTAGACTAGAGGTTTTCTTTCCTCCATTCTTTCCTACCGGTGCCCACACTGAATGGAGGTGTAATTGTAACTATTTTTTAATTAATAAAATTCTTTGGCTTCGGCCTTTTATCGATCAAAAATAATAATAATAATAATAATAATACATAATAATACATAATACATAATAGAAAAAATGATATCAAATAAGCATGCATTCATATTTCATGAGTGGTAGGAATTGTAACATAATAATAATAATAAACGATGACACCAACCAAATGATTGTTGATGTTAAAGAAGAGATGGGGCATCTTGGAAGTATTTTTCCTCTAACCACAATATATTTTAAAGTGCACCCTTATGATCCATCTTTATTATCTAAGGGTCTTATCTTCATGTGTATGGCCATTGTAGAGTTCCACATAGGGAGATAATCAAATGGAGTCTAGTGAAGGGAAGCTACATTTGATACCAAAAATCTAGAACAAATTGAACATGTACTCATAATATTACTCTATCCAAGTTTTATGGGATTGAAACACACTAACTCTACATCTATAGTCATAATAGAAACTATAGTCATATTACTCTATCCAAGTTTTATGAAATTGATTATAGAAACTACATAAAATAGTTTGTCTGTATTTTTGTTAAAATTTTGATTTTAAGTAAATAACATGCAAGGCACCCTATAGACATAAAAGTCTCTAAGTTGGTGGTGAAACTCTCTCTAGATTCATCATTTCAATTCAACATGACTATCCATAAAATAGAAATAGGACCTTTAGTTCCTTCCATGTGACCAAATCTTATGGTTCTTCGCCTTTCTAATGATTTTAGGTTTCTAGACTATATGATAAAAAGAAAATCATAGGAATCACCTAACAAGAATAAAATAGTTGCAACCAATATTATATATTAAAAGTGTAACAACATTATAAGTTAAACTTTAGATCCATAAGCCCCTTCACATTGACAACAAGAGTAATGTGCACCACTAGATCACAAGATTGCATAACAAATCCAATAAATTCCAAGAATTGGAGATAATTTGTTACTAGAGTGTCTTGTCCAATTATTAGATGTTTTGTTTAAGGTTTTTAAATTATTGTTAGAAAAAAAATTTTAAATCTCAACATAAATTTAAATGGAAAATGTGTTAAAGTTGGAATGAAATATGTGTTGAAGTAATAGAATTTAAATAAAAATATTAGATAAAATTATTGATTCCTTGTATAAGGATAGTCTTATCTTTTAAAATAATGTTTCCTTGACTCTAGGTGAACTAAATATAACACCCTTTAAATAGGGTGAATGCATATCGCAATCCTTAGTTTAGGGTTATTAGCTTCACACAATTTTATTCAAATTAATGCACTACCAAATTCTTAATCTTTTAACAATGCATGATAGTCTAGGAATAAACATCAACTTTCTTAGAAAAATATGTAAATATATAAATTATTATTGAAATTTAATAATGATGATGATTATATCTATCATAAATATTTAAAATGTAAATCTATCATTGGTAGGAATACTTAGGAGAAATCTCTTAACATATATTTTCATTAGTTTGGATGACATAAGGGTGTCATGTCCCTTTCCTAGCTAGCTTCAATTAACATGGTTATTCTATCACCAAGTCCTCGTAGACTAACAAAATAGATAGAGGACCCATGTTGGGTTGATTCTTTCATAGTTTAGACAACTGGTTAGATTGGACCAGGAGGCATCAGTTATTGTTTTATAATATCTCTAGTTGCTAAGTTATATAATAATTTAAACTTAAGTGAAACTCCTTCGAAAGTGTACTTTATAAAGAAAGTCTAGTGAGAGAGTGAGTGAGTGCTCTTTGGGAGAGAGACAAAGGTTATTAGTGAGAGATTAAAAGTGAATAAACTTAATATAATAAAAAGTGGGCACTTGGAAATGAAAAAACCTACTTAGGATGTAGGAATAAAAGGAGGTTGTAAAATGCAACTTGGAGTCATGTATTAGGACATGTCGAATATTATATCTTTTGACTCCTGAGGAGTTGGTTGAACTTGAATGTTTAGAGCAGCTTGTGAAGATGAAACCTTTAATAAAGCTTACATTTGCAGATTTGAAATATCTTCACAGGATGTGTGAGGAAATCCTACTTCAAGGGTTTCATTAAAGTTCCATTTACAAAAAAGATGAAATTGAATATTAAATTGAATCAAGCATTTACTAATAATCCACAACATAGATAGACTCCAAAATCACCTCTGATTTTGGATTTGAATTAATCACAAGTTAAATATGACACATACCATACTCGAATCAAGTATGATTGGGTATAACAAAAGGATGATCCATTGTGGAATCTCTAAGTTAACCACCATTGTGACATCTCTAAGTTAACCGCCATTGGGAAATAAATTAGACCTACCAAATCAAGTGGAGAAATTCCCTATACCGATATAATCAATTTCACATTAAGTGTACCTACTGAAGTACAAGATAACATCCCAATAGGGTATAACATCATACACCAATTAACAAAGACATACATAATGCCAAATAGCCAACTTATATACATCACAATGGCACCAAAATGTGATCATTTAGTATCTCAAAATACATACAACATAATACTATGTGATATAGCATCTTAGGGCTAGGAATGTGTAGGAATTACATTATTATAGATAAAGATTATTTATGATTTTTTTATGTATTGAATTAATGACTTGGTTTACCTAACAATTAGTATAAAGAAATAATTGCAATCTCCAAGGCTACTTAAAAACTCTAGGAGGTTTCCAAAAAGGATCTTTTAGATCATAAATGAAATTTATTTTAGAGAGTTATTTATAATTATTTTATCCTAAATGGGGTAATTAAAATAAAAAATAGAACTTACATTTAGTTATTTAAAAAATAAATCTCCCCTTTCTTTGAAATTCAAATTATTCCAACCTACTAGTAAATTCTTGATGCAAACATTGAGTTCTCTTGTATCATAGTTTATTGTAAATTTATTATTTTATCTTTCAATTTTTTATATAAAAATTGGTGTAGGTTATTTCAATATATTTGATTTAATATTTTCTATGTATACCCTATATCTATAAAATTATATGATTTCATCATTACACCCAGGTAGATCTATTAAGTAGCTTTAACAAAATGATTAAGACAACAAGAAAGCATGTATAGTATACCTAAGTTGATGATGCAATTACAATGCTCTATTATTTTTATTATGATACTCCTATTTAAATGCTCTTATAGTGACTTCTAGATGATCCTTGCATGATTTAAAAATGAATGGTGAGTGACCTTAAATACAATAACATAGCACATAAATTTATACAAATATACACTAAATCAAGTCATTATGGCTAGTGAAAAGATTGATAAGTATTGAAATTTGAATTTTGATATTTAAAGGTTTGAGGTTCAATTTTGTGTGTATGGATATGACCTAGATCCATAAACTAGAGTCAACTTGTGAACAATGCACAATCATTTTGGTAGGAATCAAAGAGATATGAAATAATGAATGATAAATCCTCACAATAGATTGATGAAGTACAAGAGTGAATCCAAAACCTAATAAAATATCAAATGATAAAAATAAGCAATGAAAAATACAAAATGTGAAAACTAAAGATACAAGCAGGTTCAAAATCGCAAGATGTAATCCTAAAAGAGTTTGCATGTCAAGTTTAGTGTAAGGGACTAAAACTGCCCTAATGAAAATAGATTCTAAACCAATAAATTAAATATGTATTTCATTCAATAAGTTATCTAAGATAAAGAGTTGAGAGATTTTGTTTTTACCTTATTAAACTTGAAACAATAATAAAATAATGATACCTGACAATATTTCCCTACATAATTATCAATTAGAAATCAAATATTTTCATAATCTTAAATATAGATCATTAAAATGAATATAAAGGATACATATTTTCTTATAGGTTTTTTTGTTGTATATTTTGTTTATTATTACTTTTTTAATTGAGATTAATTATAATTTAGATACACATTTTCTCATAAAAAAATTATTTATATTACTTTTTAAATGAAGACATCAATATAGATGACAATATTTTTTGTACTATTTTCTATTTGTTTTGTCCTTGTAAAGCATATGTATTTTTTATAATAAAATGAGAATGAATAAAAAATAGATAAATGAGAATGAATAAAAAATAGATAATAATTATAATGACTAAATAAAATAAATTATAAGCATTTTTTTAAGATTTAACTTATAGGGTTGTATCTATGCAAAATATTATGATTACAAATTTGTTTGATTGTGAAAATATGGTTTGAATTAATATTTTTTGTCTTAAATAATTAAAAGTTAAATTATGGTTTGGAGAGAATTCATTGTTGCATAGTTTTGATTAATAAAAGTAGGAGAGGGCCCATACCCATTACGTAACCATCAAATTGGCGCACAAGGGGAATTCATTGTCGCATAGTTACCTTTAATTAAATTTCCTTGATACTAACACATAAATAAGGTGTGCTTTGGCACAACCAACCCTTTTACATTTTTTTGGGACAGGTATAACTAAATGTTAACATTAGCAAGACCTTCAATTGAAGGTGACATGTTTTGAAAAAAGAAATCATATATTTGCATGTGGCCCACCTATGAGACACACTTCTATGCTTCCATTCACCTGCTAAGTGAGGTTCTTCTTCTTATGATAAACATTTCGATCTAGTTTAAGGATTTTGAAAAAAGTACGAAGAAAACAAGTTCACAATGCAAGTGATGTTGGTGTGGCTAGAATTTTTTGAGTAGCTAACACTTGATACTTGATGTAACTAAATGTGATGCAAAAAGAGGGAGTGACCAAGTGCAATAGCTAGGGTTTTTCCATATGTTAATGCAAAGGCTATTGTGGAAGGTTAAATCAAACGATTGATAAGTGATCCATTATGAGAGATAGATGTGGTGGGAGTTCATCAAATAATGGGTGGATCCAGAGATGTCTTGTAGATAATGGTTTATACTTAATGAATTGAATGATCTAGGGCTGAATTCCTTTTATATATCTATCTTAGGTGCACAATTTGAAAGCTTTGATGTAAGAAAATTGCCAAAAAATAACTAATTAAAAGATGGTCAATTCAATCTTAAGATTGAATTAAACTCAAATAAAATCTACACCTGCAAATTCAACTTATCAATAAAAATTAATAATTTAAATAATAACATATAATATATTATATTCTTTAGAATCAAATAATTCAAAAACAACTCTAAACTAATTAATATCATACACTAAAGTCAAAGCCAAATCCAAATCCGAAATCTTTAATTTTGCTCCTTTCACTTTTATCAATACATAAAGATTGAATATACAGCCCTAAAAAATGTATGGGGTCGTTCTCCAACTAGTATGTAATAATTAAGTAATTGATAGACATCACCACATAAGCCTCGCTAGGTAAGTAATTAATATTCCATGAAAGTGAAGCATTTACTTCACCCAAAAAGATTTAAATACGTTATCCAATTTATGGAAATTAAGGTTTAAATACGCCACTAGTGAAGCAATCAATGAAAAATCTCATAACTTCTCTATTTTAAATCTCTTGCACACCCTCCAACTGTATGACAACTCAAATTTAGACAGATAGGCAGCCATGACCATTTTATCATTTTTTAAAATGAAACAAAGGTGAAGTTAAAAGAGATTTGAGAATTAAAAAAACACAAAAATGATTTAATAAGATTATTATCATTAATATCATATATTTTTATAGAAAGTAGTGATAGTATGATTACTAATTTAGGTACAAGTCAATATGAATTTTATCTATCTTCGTATAATTATTTTAATAAATGCTTCAACATCACAATCATATATCAAATATATGAGATAATTTTCTTTGTCACTTTCATTATATCATTTCCATTACAAGGTTTTAATATTAATCAATTATTTACCTAGTTCATAATTAATATAGAATAGTCTAAACACTAAGATAAATGCTCATTCATTCTCTATTCATCTAAATGAAACCTTTCATGAAATGTTTAGACTTATTAACTATTATGTGAGGGGTTCAAATATTTTAAGAGATGCAAAAGCATTTGAACAAAATCATTCCCAAGGGCATCTCATACTAGAAAATAAAAATTATAACCCATTGATAATATTGAAGTAAATGGCTTTAGTGGGAGTTAATATAGCATCAATTTTCTTCATTCCCTGAGGAGTGTAAGTGTGGGAGAGCAGGGCAACACAAAAGAGGGTGGTGAGAAGAGAAAATGTTGATCACACATTTTGCATTGTAAACAGTAAGGGATTAAAGGAAGCAGGAATGAAGGTTTGAATCAAGGAGAAAAGGAAGAAAAGTGGTGAAGCTTTGGGGGCATTGAGGGTGAAGATATAAAATTGGTATGTACTTGTGTTTTACCCTTCAAATTTTGGGATTTGCGAGGCTTAAATAAAGATTTTGTTGATGATGAGTTCTATGCAATGAATAATGCAGGAAATGTCTTGTTAGTCATTGTTTCAATAGTGTTTGAGATTACAAATTTAATACACTTATATCTCCAATACACCTCTAAGGTATCTATACCATGCCCCTCTCTAATTGGCATTAGTTTGACCTCATCTCTCACATGTGTATATAATTTCAAATACTAATGGTGTGTAGAAATACTAAGAAGAAGAGAATCAAGCTTAAACTTCTATTTATTTTTTATGGGTAGAGGAATTTGTTCTAGGTTGATATTATTGGAGTCTGCCGATTGAATTTGATCTAAAATAAATATTGCTTAATCAAATTGATTTAAAATTTCAATATTAAAACTTAGCCTCAATTATTTGACTACCTCTTGTGTATATTATAAGCTTAGTATCATGCCTCAACCTTTAAGATAGGCTTGGACCTTAGAGATAAATATGTTATTTGAATGTCCTTGCAACTACTACCATCAATAGTTCAAAATCAAAGATAGTAAAGTTGCAATGATTCAAATAAGTTGGATACCAATAGGATACCAAACCTCTTAATCGTAACGTGTGTGTGTGTGTGTGTGTGTGTGTGTGTGTGTGTGTGTGTGTGTGTGTGTGTGTGTGTGTGTGTGTGTGTGTGTGTGTGTGTGTGTGTGTGTGTGTGTGTGTGTGTGTGTGTGTGTGTGTGTGTATGTATATGTATATGTATATGTATATGTATGTATGTATGTATGTATGTATGTATGTATTTACACACACACACAACAACACTTCAATCAAAACATATGTGAAACTATAAAAATAATGTTATTAGAAATGTAGTAAATAGTATAATTATATGTTCCTTTTTAAATCTATATAATATATGTCATTTATCTTTTCTTAATATTATTATTTATAAAAATATTTTAAAAATAATATTAAACATTATATTAACAACATTTTTATTAAAACATATGTAAAACTATAAAAATCAAAGGATATAATGAAGCTATTCAATGAACTTAATATTTGAATTTTATGTCACACAAAATTCAAAACTCTCCTAATAATCAATAAAAATAATAATAATTTTTAAATATTTGTAGATAAAAAATTGATATATTTAGTTTCAAAAATCTAAATATAGATATTAGATAAGAAAATAATAATTTTCATTGCATACTACCATTCTCATTACAATATAGTATTAGGAAAGGTATATACTAGTAAAGGAGAGGTATTTTATAATGGAAGAGGTGCAAACTTTCATATGATGATTATATGCATAAAAACTAAAAGAAAATCGACATTCATTTAAAAAATACTCTATAAATCTTTCCCTCTACGACTCTTTTTGAACTAGGTATGTATTTCTCAATTTTGATTAATACAAGGGTGTTGCCTCTCTACAGCTATTAATCTATTAAAAAAAAATACTCTATAAAATTAAAAAATAACTATTGTATTTTAATATATAAATATAATATACAAATATAAATAAAAAATAAATCAAATCAAATAAATAACTAAGAGAAAAGAATAATGAGTAAGAATTTTAAAAGTATATTTTTCATAACATTTATAGAAAAGAAATATAACATTTATTGAACATGTAGAATATCAATTTTAATTTACTTTATGTTAATTTTGATGGTAGAATCTATATTAGGTTCTCATATTAATCCAATATCAAAATGTAATTTATGCAAGTCAATTCTCTTTTCAAATTTTTAACTTTCCAAATGGCAAAACACTTTTACCACATTTGACAAGAACTATGTTGTACAATGTGACCTTGTTAAATAGGCTTATCTAGGTAGACAGGTTTCTTTGTATATGCAAAACCAGTAATAAAGGTGTTTCACATGGCGCAAGCACAAGATCTATTGCTGGCCAATAACTAAAATACCAACATAGATTTTCATCCTTTTTTTTATAACTTCATATCAATTCTCTATTATTCTTGGTCTAATTTTGTGCACAGACTTAGTTTATTATATTCATTATTCTCTTTAAATTTCCCTTCTATATTTCAACATTTATGTAACGAAATTTACACAAAAATAATATTTATATTTTTCTACACAAGTCATTTCATATACCTAGTGATATGCGCTCTTCTATAGAAGTTCTAATAATTTCATATATATGTTAGAAAACTTCCTAGGAAATAGTGATAACTACTATATATTTGTACACAAAGAGAGTTGGATCAGTTGAGTCACAATTAATGACATTGTTATTATTGTCGTATGATTAGACCGCTTGCTTGCCTAAATGCTTAAATCTAAAGACATTGTAAATGTATTTAGCTTAATATCACTATACCAACTTTGGATTTATTTCTACTAAAAGTTATTTGGTATCTCTCTCTCATATATATATAAAAAGGGAATAACATTCTTTGAAACCTCATCTAGTAGATTTTATTATTCATATGGTAAGTATAACACAGTCATTCTCTTCAACTAAATGAAGGAGCGGTATGAATTAGTCCAAGCAAGCATTCCTATTTTTAGAGATTTTCTTTTGTCAATATATGCATGCTACGCAATCATTGGAACACTTATTTACGTATTCTCACATTTGGAAGATGATATCATAATACAATTAAAAGTACATACATGTTTTCATGATAATATTCCATGATAATTCACATTTTGACCAATAGTTTCAACACCTAATTGACAATACGTTCATTTGTACATTGTTTCATAAAACTAAGCATCAATGATATTACCAAGAGATCCTTGAATAGACTAGATGAAAGAATACCAATGAGTAATAAACTTGCTCTCCTATTACACAATGAAAAGTTTCAACCAAAACCAAATAAAGTGTCTCTTGAAACTATCATTCTCAAATGATCATATGATCTTTAATGATGAATCCCAATGGAAAAATCACAAAAACAAGACTTTCTCTTCTATAGCACCATAAAACCTCACAATCAAAAAATATAATGAAACGCCTTTTAAACTACTAGATCTCAAAACAAAATCTATGATCCACATTACGATTTCACCAATGAGAAAATAACATCATAAGGTATTGCTCTCCATCCTACCATATTGGCATCATGAAGTTTTATGGGCTCTAGCCAAACCCTCAAGCAAGAAGAAACTACCCATACACAAAATATCATTTTAGCATATTCTCACTAACTCATTTTTTCTTGTAACACAAGCACGTAGAGAAAATCAACTTTTCCAAAACTAACTATATGGAAGGGAAGAGCAACTTATCTTTCTGCAAGCTCTACACTTTAATCTCCATCTCCATAATCAATTAGTATGTCCTTCTACAAATTCTCTACTCTTTCAAAACTCAACTAGAAATTTCTCTAAACGAAAAGTGGGTAACAACCCATCTTTCCTTGACAACTAGGATATAAAGGGGTTTCAACTTGAAATCCTTGGATGGGAAGGTGACAACTTCTTCATAAGTTATTTCCCTTAATAAAGCGGGGATAAACACCAAGACACCCTATCCCCCAAGCCTTCATTCATAAATGAGGTAAGTGGGTGGGATTGGTACCCTCAAACCATCTATCCCCACCAACCTCCAAATTTAAATCTCATATTAATGAGGATTTTGGGGATGGTAAATAAATTCTTAGGACTTTTATTTGGTATTCAATTGGTCCCCACCTCAAGGGTATAGACCTTAGGGGTCTATTTTTACACTCAAAACAAGAAAATTGACCAAACTCTACCCTTTCAAGATCCATTTAATGGTCCATCTGAGTTTTTAAAATAAGTTTTTCCACCTCTAACCCCTACTTACACCATACTAATCAATTAAATACCCCCTTAATCACATTAAAACTTAACCTATAACATTAAAACTCATAAACACAATCACCCCAAATAACAACTCTCATTTCCTTCTAAGTCTTAAAAATGATTGAACTTATAACTTCTCATAGAGATTTTTGATTTGATATGGATGTTTCTTTTTTCTCCTAATAGTCCACTTACTTTTCTGCACAACACAATCATAAACAAGTATAGTTAGTCCAAAATAGTAAATCACATTAGTTAATTGAATTCCCATAACTTTAATTGTGAACTAATTGCCTAGTTGATTATTAATCAATTTCTATTATGGCACATCAATTCATCTTTTAAATTTTAAATCGTATCCAACAATTTACATGTGCATACATCTTTATTACGTAAAATGATGGTGGTAGAGCATAATTTTTCCATTGAATATAAAAATAGGGCTATATCCATCACATGTAAGGTGAGGTCTTACATTATAATTGAAACTAGTTTGTGAAATCAACTTTTTGATATCCAAATTTGAGAAAGAGCTTGTGAATATAACAACCATGTAAGACTGCAAGTTTCTTCAATATTTATAAAACCTTTGGCCAAAGTAATGCAAATAATTGCTTGCATTGTTGATTCATAATGAGTAAAGCTATAAATGAATCAAATGTATCATGTATAGCTAGAGGGTATCTATAAGTTCTATCTAGAGGGTAGCTAGTGGAATTAAATAATACACCTTGATGTTGTAATTTCATGTTTCAAATTGAACTCCAATCATGAGTGTTTAATAATTATTTATCTAAATAGGCTTTATAATTGAATGGACAAATCTTGCTAGGTTTCTCACATGTGCACCAAGTTGTGGTACCAAAAGGGGGTCTTAAGATGCCACTTTTTTTCTAAAATCAGCAAAGTCTGAACTTCAACGATAAATTGAACACAATTACACTCCAAATTAGAAGATGCAACAAGAACAAGAGTTAGAGTGCTTCGAGTCTACTTTCTAAACTACTAGTTTGTTTTGAAAATGGTGGAGATTAAGGCCTTCAAAAAGGGGGGGCCACAAAAAGTAGTCATGTTTTAATGCAAAAAACATAACATAGTGTTTGTTGTGGCCCCCCTAAAATGTTAACTTTTTTTTTTAATTTTTAAAATCGCTTCAATGAGAAATTAGCCAACACCTTGTAGTTTATGCCGGATTTTTCGAGTAATTTTTTAATGAGTATATGATTTTTTACTAATTTTTGAAGTGGACACATCCTAAAAAATAGAAATTTGAGCGTGCTCCCCCCTAAAATCATTAAAAACTAATTGAAAATCAAAACTGTTTTTTTCTAAATTGCATAGAATGGAGTCTAGTTTCTTAAAATGTAATTTTCTTCAAAACCTAAAGAACGTGTAAAAAAATATAGCCAAAATAGTGCATGTTGGTTTTTGACCAAAAACGGGCACACTAATAAAAGAAATTAAGATGAAAGCCTAACTAAATCAAAATGTGAAAAAATTTACATGCTTGGATAGCTAAGAGAGAGCTTTAAGTCGCTATAGTATTTATTTTTAGTTTCATTGAAACACATGCAAACCTAATGAAGAGCACGACCAAAAATATGTGAAATTCTTTAATCTTCTGATAAAAACATGTCTCGGGCCTAAAATGGTCGCCCAACCCTTTGAGTAGGATGCCCAAGTACAATCCAACCCAAAGGGTTGGTGGTTTCCAAAGAAAACCATTTGGCGCTTGCCAAATTTAAAAAATTGGCTTTTCACATTTGGCGCTCACCAAATGTGAAAAGTCAATTTTTTAAATTTGGCATGCACCAAATGCTCTGCATTATCCAATTTTTCAATTTGGGAACATTTTTTTAACTTGGGCACAAGTTATACCCACCCGACAGGAGAATATATACATGAAATATGTATAAGTCACATTTCAATATGTCTTTTTTCTTTCTTATACTTTAACTTATATTCCGTGTATATATTGCAGGATGTTTAAGAGTGGTTTCAGCTCTATAGGTGTTATAATGTAGATTCTATTTTTTAGAGGATCATATAAAATTTAAGACAATCAAATTTCAGTAATCAGCATGCTCCTATTAGCATTCTTTAGCTCTATATCTCACTCTCTTTATCTTCCCCAAACTCTAGACCTATCTCTCTCCCTCTCTTGTCTCTCTCACTTCTCTCTCCCCTCTCTAGGTACATCCCATCCTCTCTACCTTTCATTCCTTCCTTGTACCCCCATTTCTATCTTTGACTCCCTCCCTCACTCTTCTTCTCTCTCACTCTCTTATTGTTTCTCTCCCCCCCCACTCCTTTCTCTTGGTCACTACCTATCCCTTCAATCCTCTATCTCCCTATATCTAGGGCTTTCCCTCCCTCCCTATTCACCTTAGTACCTCTCCCTCCCTATATTATTACCCACCTCTCTCTCCCCCTCTAGGTTTCTTACTTATCTAATTGTCCATCCTCTATTTATCTCCCTCCCTCTCCACCTTTCTCTCCCTTCCCCTTACCCCTATCTATTTATGAACTCTCTCCAAACCTATCTATATCCTCATTCACTAGGTCTCTCACTCCCTTTGTGTCTACCTCTCCATCCAACCTCTCTTACTCATCTCTGCGTTCTTATATATCTTCTCGTCTCCCTCCTTCCCCCCTCTAGGTCTCTCCCTTCTTTTCTTCCCCTCTCCCTGTCTATCTCCCTCCCCCACTCTCTTGTCTTCTCTCTTCCTCTCTTATTCTCTATCTTCATTGTCTAGGTCATTACCTCTCTATCCCACCCTCTCTCCCCTCTCTAGGTTTCCCCCCTTCCTCTCCACCTATCTACCTCTGCATATAGGTCTCATAACCCACCTCTCTTTATCCCCCTCTATCTATCTCACTCCTTTCTTTCCATCTAGGTCTCTCACCTATCTATATGTCCCCTCTATACTTCTCTCCCTCCCTCTCTGCCTCTCTCTCCCTCCTCCTTAACTATGTCCATTTATGAGCTCCCTCCTCTTCTCTTCCTCCCCTTACCTCTTTATCTCCTTCTTCCATAGGTATCTCACTCCCTCCATGTCTACCTCTCCATCCATCCCCTCTTACTCCTCTCTTTTTTTTGTCTCTCCTCTTCTATCTCCCTCCCCTCTCTATGTATATCCCTCCCTTTCTTCTCCTCTCTATCTCTATCTCCCATCCATACCTACCCCCATAAAAATATTGCTCCCCCACTTTGTTATTCTCTCTTCCTCTTGTATTCTCTCTCTCTACATTCTAGGTCATCAACTCTCTCTCCCCTCTCCAAGTTTCCCCCTTCCTTCTTCTCCACCTATCTACTTTTGCATCATGTCTCATTACTCACTTATCTCTCTCCCCCTCTATCTATCTCAATCCTCTCTCTTGTCATCTAGGTCTTTCATCTCTCATTCCCCATATAGTTCTCTCACCTATCTATTTGTCATCTCTCTAGTTATCTCCCTCTCTCTTCCCCTCTATCTCCCTCCCCCTTTACCCCTATTTATTTTTTAACTCTCTCCTCTCTTCTCTTTCCCTAGGTCTTACAGTCCCTCCATGTCTACCTTTCCCTCAATCCCTTCATACTCCTCTCTCTCTCTATTGTTTCATCTCTCCTCTTATCCCTCCATCCCATTTCTAGGTATATCCCTTCTTTTCTTCCCCTCTTCCTCTATATCTCCTCTCCCTCTTTATCCTCATCTCTCTCTCCCTTCCCTACTAATTCTTATTCTCTCTTTACCATCTACATTATCTACTTTCCATCACACCCTCTCTACCCCTCTCTAGGTTTCTCCCTCTTTCCCTCTCCACCTCTCTACATATCAATCCATATCTCATTACCAACCTCTCTCTATCCTCCTCCATCTATCTCAACCCTCTCTCTCCTCCTATTTATGTCTCTCACATCTCTCTCCCCCTCTAGGTATCTTATATCTCCATCTAACCCATCTCTAGTTCACTCCCTCCCTTTCCACCTCTCTCCCTACCTTCTTACCCCTCTCTCTCTCTCTCTTGAACTTCTCTATCATTTTCTTCTTTCTCCCTCACCTATCTACCTTTCTCCTCTCTAGGTCTCACTCCATGCATAACTCTTCCTCTCCCCCTCCTTAGCCATCTCTTTCTCTTGTTCTCTCTCCCTCATCTTCTCTCTCATTCTCCTAAGTCATCAACTCTCATCTTCTATCCCCCTTTATCTATCTCACCCCTCTCTTCCCATCTAGCTCTCTAACCTCTCTCTCCCTCTAGGTATCTCATCTCTCTATATGTACCCTTTCTAGTTCTCTCTCTCCCTTATTACCACTCTCTCTTTATATACTCTTATTCTCTAATTATCTTTCATCCCTCACCTCTCTATCACCTTCCCTAGGTCTATCATTTCCTCCACCCTCTTCACTAAAACCTATACCCTAAATAATTTAAATACCCTAACCCTATATTAGATAAATATATAAATATATATATATATAGAGAGAGAGAGAGAGATTGAATGGAGGGAGATGAACACATGGAAGGAGTTCATAAAGGGAGAAGGGTAAGGGGGGATGAGTTAGATAGCTATAATGGGAGAGAGAGGTGATAGACCTAGATAGGGGGGGAGAGAGAGAGAGAGAGACAGAGAGAGAGAAGTGACATAGATAGAGGGGGATATAGAGAGGTGGTTAATTATACAAGGATGGTGTCCTAAGGGGTCATATCATTTCGTTAGAGGTCATATGGTTTCCTAAGGGATCATATGGTGTTGTTAGGGGTCATTTGGGGTCCTAAAGGGCCACACATGTTTTAGATCACCTTATGACCCCTTAGGACCCCATATGACTCCCTCTCTTCTCTCTCTTTCTCCTCTCTCTCCCCTCTCTAGGTATCTCCTATGTAATCTCTCTTTATTTCTCTCACCTTCTCTCCTTATCACCATATCTATCCTTACCTCCCTCCATCTCTATTTGTTCTCTTTATCACTACCTCTCCCTCCCAACTTCTCTCTCCATCCTTATGTTTCATCTTCCCTCCATATTTACCTCTCCACCACTCCCTCTTTGTATCATTAGCCACCTCTCTCTCCCCCTATAACTCCATCGCCTCTATCTTTTCACCCTTGTTCTCTCACTCCTCTCTTCCTAAGCTCTAGATCTCTCACCTCTATATCTCTCTCCTCTCTAATTCTTTCCTCTCCACCTCCTTACCCCTCTTTCTCTCTTTGTGAACTTATCGCTCTTATTTTCTTCTCTCTCTCTCTCTCTCCCTCACATATCTACATCTTCTCTCTCTCTATCTAAATCACTCCCTACCCACATCTCCCTCTCTTCTTAGCTCTCTCTCTTTATTCTTACACATGTGGGGCACCTTAGGACCCCATATGACCCTTAATGATATTATATGAATCTTTAGGACACCACATGATCACTTAGGATTATATGATGTCCTAATGAGTCATATGGTGTCCTAAGGGGTCATATGGTGTTCTAACACATGTGTAGCCCCTTAGGACCCCAAATGACCCCTTAGGACATCATATGACCCCTTAGGACCATATGATTTCCTAATGGGTCATAAGGTGTCCTAAGGGATTATATGGTTTTCTAAAACATGTGTGGCCCCTTAGGACCCCTAATGACACCATATGACCCGTTAGGACACTATATCTCCCTCAGGACACGATATGACCCCTTAGGACCTCATATGACCCCTCAGGACACTATATGACCCCTCAAGACACCATATGACCCCTTAGGACACCATATGACCCCTTGGGATGACATGATGTCCTAAGGGGTCATATGGTGTTTAACACATGCGTGGCCCCTTAGGACACCATATGAACCCTAACGACGCCATGTGACCCCTTAGGACATCATGTGGTTATAAGGGGTCATGTGGTGTCTTAAGGGGTCATGTCATGTACTAGGATGTTAAAATGGGTCATATGGTGTTATGAGGGGTCATATACGGTCCTAAGGGGTCATATGGTGTTCTTGTTAGGATAACCGAAGAACAACTGAGAGGGGGGTGAATCAGTTGTTAATAGATTACGTGAATTAAAGCACTTAAAACCTTATACTAGAATAATTGATTAAGCATTAAAGAATAAATGAAAACTAGAGAATCAATACCATGCAACCATAACACATAACACCATGATTTTTACTTGGAAAACCCAGAAAGGAAAAAACCACGGTAGGAAAACCTACCCATAGTCAAATGATACTTTTGTAGAAAGTATATGATTACAATAGGGCCTTGTACATACAGGAAGGCACACTGCCTAGAGTGCACTACTCATCACAATGGAGTCTCACTGACTACAGAGATTTCAACCACCTCAAGATATTTGGACAATAATCTAGAGAGAAGAACTGTCAGTGATAGCATCAAACATGCCAGATTACAGTTCTGGTTAATCTCAATACCGGAGGTCTAAAACCTCTTATATAAACCCAACTCGATCACCTATCATTGACCAAATCCTCTACACAAATTATTATTACATTATTCGCTCATTGCCATACATCCATGATCTACAATGAGATCTTACATATATTTATACCAACCCGGGACCTAACCAATTAGGTTGGACACACAAATGCTAATTCAATAGATCCATTACATAATGCTGAAATGAAATTATAACACATCTCATCCTAAGGCCAAACAAACATCATCCAATAAATAAAGCATGTCGGAAGCGCATTGAAGGATCCACCAACACATTATATGAAAACCGGTTCATAACCTAGATAGCACCGGACCTAAATTAGATCCACACATGCCAAAGAAATTACACCAATTAGTCAACTGACATAGATAGAGGGGGGTATAGATAGGTGGTTAATTATACAAGGATTGTGTCCTAAGGGGTCATATGGTGTCATTAGAGGTCATATGGTTTCCTAAGGGGTCATATGGTGTTGTTAGGGGTCATATAGTGTTGTTAGGGGTCATATGGTGTTGTTAGATCACCATATGACCCCTTAGGACCCCATATGACTCTCTCTCTTCTCTCTCTTTCTCCTCTCTCTCCCCTCTCTAGGTATCTCCTATGTAATTTCTCTTTTTTTCTCTCGCCCTCCCTCCTTATCACCATATCTATCCTTACCTCCCTCCATCTCTATTTGTTCTCTTTATCACTACCTCTCCCTCCCAACTTCTCTCTCCATCCTTATGTTTCGTCTTCCCTCCATATTTACCTCTCCACCACTCCCTCTTTGTATCATTAGCCACCTCTCTCTCCCCCTATATCTCCATCACCTCCATCTTTTCACCCTTGGTCTCTCACCCCTCTCTTCCTAGGCTCTAGATCTCTCACCTCTATATCTCTCTCCTCTCTAATTCTTTCCTCTCCACCTCCTTACCCCTCTTTCTCTCTTTGTGAACTTATCACTCTTATTTTATTCTCTCTCTCTCCCTCACCTATCTACCTCTTCTCTCTCTCTATCTAAATCACTCTGTACCCACATCTCCCTCTCTTCTTGGCTCTCTCTCTTTATTCTTACACGTGTGGCACCTTAGGACCCCATATGACCCTTATTGATATTATATGAATCTTTAGGACACCACATGATCACTTAGGATTATATGATGTCCTAATGAGTCATATGGTGTCCTAAGGGGTCATATGGTGTTCTAACACATGTGTGGCCCCTTAGGACCCCAAATGACCCCTTAGGACACCATATGACCCCTTGGGACCATATGATGTCCTAATGGGTCATAAGGTGTCCTAAGGGATCATATGGTTTTCTAAAACATGTGTGGCCCCTTAGGACCCCTAATGACACCATATGACCCCTTAAGACACTATATCTCCCTCAAGACACGATATGACCCCTTAGGACCTCATATGACCCCTCAAGACACCATATGACTCCTTAGGACACCATATGACCCCTTAGGATGACATGATGTCCTAAGAGGTCATATGGTGTTTAACACATGCGTGGCCCCTTAGGACACCATATGAACCCTAACGACGCCATGTGACCCCTTAGGACATCATGTGGTTATAAGGGGTCATGTGGTGTCTTAAGGGGTCATGTCATGTACTAGGATGTTAAAATGGGTCATATGGTGTTATGAGGGGTCATATGGGGTCCTAAGGGGTCATATGGTGTTCTTTTTAGGATAACTAGAGAGCAACTAAGAGGGGGGTGAATCAGTTGTTAATAGATTACATGAATTAAAGCACTTAAAACCTTATACTGGAATAATTGATTAAGCATTAAATAATAAATGAAAACTAGAGAATCAATACCATGCAACCATAACACATAACACCATGATTTGTACGTGGAAAACCCGGAAAGGGAAAAACCACGGTGGGAAAACCTACCCATAGTCAGATGATACTTCTGTAGCAAGTATATGATTACAGTAGGGGTGTGTACATACAAGAAGGCACACTTCCTAGAGTGCACTACTCATCACAATGGAGTCTCACTGACTATAGAGATGTCAACCACCTCAAGATATTTGGACAATAATCTAGAGAAAAGAACTGTCAGTGATAGCATCAAACATGCTAGATTACAGTTTTGGTTAATCTCAATACCGAAGGTCTAAAACCTCTTACATAAACCCAACTCGATCACCTATCATCGACCAAATCCTCTGCACAAATGATTATTACATTATTCGCTCCTTGTCATACATCCATGATCTACAATGAGATCTTACATATATTTATACCAACCCGGGACCTAACCAATTAGGTCAGCCACACAATTGCTAATTCAATAGATCCATTACATAATGCTAAAATGAAATCATAACACATCTCATCCTAAGGCCAAACAAACATCATCCAGTCAATAAAACATGTCGGAAGCACATCGAAGGATCCACCGACACGTTACATGAAAACCGGTTCATAACCTAGATAGCACCAGACCTAAATTAGATCCACACATGCCAAAGAAATTACACCAATCAGTCAAGGCATGAACACAATCACCATCAGCATCCTTAATCCCTTCTAGAAGCTACACCAACACCACTTATGCACTACATCAAAGATCTTTAATAAAGCTTTGTCGGTGAAACCCTTACCAAACCTATAAAATAGGCTTACTAGAACACAAGATAGAATCCGATCATTAAGTCAATACCAACTAACTAAAACATACTTCAGAAGCATATAAACCATCCATACAAACTTATTTCATCATCCAGATCATACCGGTGACAATCAACTGATTATCTTCCCAATCCAATCCTTCTACTGGAAGCCGACAAACAACCATAACAACAAGTGTTGACATCAATGACAAAACATCAATGCAACACATAATCAATTCCATCATATGGCCAACAATATCCCCCTTTGGCATTGATGGCAACACTAGATGTGAAAAAACATCCAAGTGCCAAGAAAATGCCAAACAAATCTCCCCCAATGGAAGATAGCCAACAATCTCCCATGAAATGATATAGCAATGAAGCTCTAAACCAAATCTGAATCAAAAAACAAATACCTCCAAACTCCCCCTAAGGAGTGAAATCAATCTAAAAAATAAATAGAATGGTTTTTCACATATTTTCCTCCCCCTTTGACAACAATGCCAAAGAATCAAACAGAATAAAAAAAAACTCTAAATCTCAGGGCTGACTACTCCTCCTTAGTAGTAGCATTATTTCATCAATCTAGAGCAAAAGATAGCTCTGATAATGCATACCAAACTGATGCACATCTGCATCATTTAAGTCTCTACCAGAGGGGTAGAAATCCCCAATCTGTCTCTCAAATACTCAAATGATTCCCGAGACAAAGGTTCTAATGAAGATGTCTGATATTGGTTCTTTAGTGTTCACATAAACCAATCTGACTTCTTTTTCTTCCACCTTTTCCTTCAAAAAGTTATACTTTATTGATATGTGCTTAGTCTTGTAGTGAAGTACCGGATTCTTGGATATGTCAATAGCTACAGAGTTATCACAATGGATAACAACCGGATCATTACAACTCACTTGTATATCCTTCAACATCTACTTCATCCATAGAACTTGAGTACAATTGGTTGCGGCTGCAACATATTCATCTTCAGCAGTAGATAAAGAAATGCATGACTGCTTCTTGTTGATCCATGAAACTAACTTCTTCCCAAGAAAGAATTCTCCACCGGATGTGCTCTTCCAGTCATCAACATCACCTGCCCAATATCCATCTATATATGCACATAAAGTAAAGTCATCATCTTTAGGGTACCATAAACCATATTCAGTTGTTCCTTGCAAATACTGGAATATCCTTTTTATTGCAATTTCATGATTTTCTCTTGGATTACTTTGAAACCTTAATACAATACTGACTGCATTCATTATATCCAGTCTAGTCTAAGTTAAATATAGCAAACCATCAATCATCAAGAAATAGGTTGCATAAGCAAGAAATGGTCTAACAGCTTCAATTCTAGCTGCCGGTGCAAAAGTTTCACCATAATCAATTCCTTCCTTCTAGGAATATCCTTTGTAGACCAATCTAGCCTTATTTCTTACAACTTGTCCATCCTCATTCAATTTGTTTCTAAAAACCCATTTAGTTCCAATAACATTCTTATTTTTAGGTCGGGGAACCAAAGTCCAAGTATTGTTATTTTCTATCTGATCTAATTCATCTTCCATAGCTTTCATCCAACATTCATCTTTACAAGCTTCAATTACTGATGTTGGTTCAATCTGAAAAATTAAACATACCTCTTGATTTTCCAATCTTCTCCTTGTCATAACTCCCATGTTTTTGTCTCCAATGATCTGATTTTCAGAATGATTTAGCCTTACATACCTTGGTGTTTTCAGATTTTTAGGTTCTCTGTGCTGCTCTTCAGTTACAGTTGAGTTTTCTGATGATGTCAGAGTAACTGGTTCAAGTTTCGGTACATGCACTACCGGTTCAGTTATGATCATTTCCACTGGTGGTTCATTGTCACGAGATTTAGCATGGTCTTTGTACTGCTCATCCACTTTCACATTAGTGCTCTCCACAATTCTCTGCAATCTTTTGTTATAACATCTATATGCTTTTCTTTTATTTGAATAACCAAGAAATATTCCTTCATCACATCTAGGGTCAAACTTTCCAATGGAATCATCTCTTTTGATATAACACTTACTTCCAAAGATTCTGAAATATTTAAGAGTAGGGGAATGACCAAACCATAATTCATAAGGTGTCTTACTGGTATCTCCATTGATATGAACTCTATTGAATGTATAAACCGTTGTACTTATTGCTTCTCTCCAATAGATATGAGGCAAATTAGCTTCCATCGCCATGCTTCTAGCTGCATCCAAAATGGTTATGTTCTTTCTTTCCACTATGCAATTTTGTTGAGGTGTCTGGGTGCAGATAATTGTCTCCTAATGCCATTTTTCTCACAATAGTTGTTGATTTCACCACCTTGATTTGATCTCAGACACTTGATTTTCATTCATGTCTCTATCTCGGCCATAGCTTTAAAAATCTTGAATTTCTCAAAGGCTTTAGATTTCTCCATTAGAAAAGCAACCCACATCATTCTAGAATAGTCATCAATGATTAACATGAAATATCTATCTCCTTGAAAGATTCTTGTATTAGAAGTACCACATAGGTCAGTATGAATCAAATCAAGAATATCATTAGATTCATTTGGTATGCTCTTAAAAGAAGTTCTTATTTACTTACCCATTTGACATTCCTTACATACCAGATTATGAGGCTTCACAATCTTATGTAAATCTCTAACTGCCTTAGTTGAACTGATCTTTACAATGCAATCAAAATTTACATGACACAACCTCTTATGCCATAGCCAGCTTTCATCAATATGTGCAATCAAACATGTCTTTTCACCGAAGCTCAAATGAAAGATGTTACCTTTTGTCTATGTACCGGTTGCAAACTCCAATCCTGATTTGCTAATGATTTTGCACTTTCCATCCTTGAATTGTAATTGAAATCCTCTATCTACCAACTATGCTACACTCAAAAGATTATGCTTCAAACCTTCAACATAATAGACATTATCAGTTTAATGCTTACCATTTAATGAAATGGTTCCTCTTCCTTTGATCATGCATGCCTTGTTATTACCAAATTTGACTTGAACACCATCAAATTCTTGCAGGGTTCGAAACTTTCTTTTGTCTCCTCTCATATGATGAGAACATCCACTATCTATTACCCATTCATCTATGTCTTCAACTTTTGTTGCAAGGGCCTTTTCCTCATTTTTCATAACTGGTTCTGGATCATCTTCCTTCATAGCATAAAATACCCAATCTTTTCCATTGTCGGATCCACTAGCTGAATTTCCTGTCGGTTCTTCCTCAAAGTCATCAGTTACTCCTTCCTCGTCAGCACAGTGACATGATTTATTTTTGTTTCTCATATACTTATGCTTGATCTGATATTCAGGGTTAGGCTTAAAATATCTTCTTGCTCTTTCTTCTAATTTTAAATTCCTTTCAGGACATATAGATGCAAAATTACCTATCTTATTACATGCAAAAAATTTGAAATGAGATTTTCCTTCATACTTACTTCCTGACGGACCTCTAGGTATCCTTCTAGAAAATAGGGCTTCAAGTTGCTCAAGCTCTTCATCTTCTTTCCTAATCTCTTCCAATTCATTTGCATACAAAACTTTCCAATCTTGCTTGTTGGTTGATGATGTAGATGCCTTAAATGCAGTATCAATATTTGCAACTCTAAGAGGACCAAATTCATCAAGCTCAAAAGAAGATATCTTCCCAACAAGAGTATCTCTATTGATAGAGTTCTTAACTCATTAATTTCAGTTACCTTCATCTTATATGCCCAAGGAAAAACCCTTAATACTTTTGAAACAATCTCTTCCTCGCTCAAAGATCCACCACAACACTGAATTCCCAAGACAAATTCATTTACCCTTTCCATGAATGCAAAAATTCTTTCATCTTCCTCCATCTTCAATATTTCATATCTTACCCTGTAACATTCAAGTTTTTCAATTTTAACAGTAGGATCACCTTCATTTAGAGTCTCTAACTTTTCCCATATAGCTTTTGTCAATGATTTATCTGCTAGTCCCATGAGTTGCTAATCTGATGAGGCACTTAAGAGGGCTTCTCTAGCTCTGCAGTCATTCTCAATGTTCTTATCCAAGTCTATCAGTGCAGGATTGCTAGATGTCGGATCATGAGTGTAACCATTATGAGTTATTTCACAAATTTTCTTTCCAATGCATCTTAAATGAGTCTCCATCTAAATCTTCTATACTCCATAGTTTATTCCATCGAGCCTAAGGTTGTCCTTCTAGAAAACAGTAATTGAACTATTAGTTGTCATAGGATCTTCCTCGAGCGGTTAAGCTTCTGCAACAAGAGGACCAGGCTTTGATACCAATTGTTAGGATAATTGGAGAACAACTAGGGGATAAATCACTTGTTAATAGATTATGTGAATTAAAGTACTTAAAACCATATACCGGAATAACTGATTAAGAATTAAAGCATAAATAAAAACCAGAGAATCAATACCATGCAACCATAACACATAACACCATGATTTGTACGTGGCAAACCCGAAAAGGGAAAAACCACGATGGGAGACCCTATCCACAGTCAGATGATACTTCTACAACAAGTATATGATTGCAATAAGGGCCTATACATGCAGGAAGGCACACTGCCTAGAGTGCACTACTCATCACAATGGAGTCTCACTGACTGCAGAGATGTCAACCACCTCAAGATATTTGGACAATAATCTAGAGAGAAGAACTGTCAATGATAACATCAAACATGCTAGATTACAGTTCTGGTTAATCTCAATACCGAAGGTCTAAAACCCTCTTATATAAACCCAACTCGATCACCTATCATTGACCAAATCCTCTGCACAAATGATTATTACATTATTCGCTCCTTGCCATACATCCATGATCTACAATGAGATCTTACATATATTTATACCAACCCAGGACCTAACCAATTAGGTCAACAAACAAATGTTAATTCTTCAATAGATCCATTACATAATCCTGAAATAAAATCATAACACATGTTGGCCTAAGGCCAAACAAACATCATCTAATCAATAAAACATGTGAGAAGCGCATCGGAGGATCCACCAACATGTTACATGAAAACCGGTCCATAACCTAGATAGCACTGGACCTAAATTAGATCCACACACGCCAAAGAAATTACACCAATCAGTAAAGGCACGAACACAATCACCATCAACATCCTAAATCCCTTCTATAATTTGCACCAATACCACTTATGCACTACATCAAAGATCTTCAATAAAGCTCTGTCGGTGAAACCCTTACCGAACCTATAAAGCAGGCTTACTAGAACATGAGATAGAATCTGATCATTAAGTCAATACCAACTAACTAAAACATACTTCAGAAGCATATGAACCATCCATACAAACTTATTCCATCATCTAGATCATACCGGTGACAATCAACGGATTATCTTCCAATCCAATCCTTCTACCGGAAGCAGGTAAACAACCATAACAGTAAGTGTTGACATCAATGACAAAATATCAATGCAACACAATCAATTCCATCATATGGCCAATAGTTATGAGGGTCATATAGTGTCTTAAGGGGTCATATGGTGTCATTAGAGGTCATGTGATCTCCTAAGGGGTCATATGGTGTCGTTAGAGGTTGTTTGGGGTCTTACGGGGCCACACATGTGTTATAACATTGTATGACCACTTAGGACACCATATGATCCCATATGACACCAGATAACCCCTTAAGACCACATGATGTCATATGGGGTCATCTAGTGTCCTAAGGGGTCATCTGGTGTCCTAAGGGGTCATATGATGTTCTAAGGGGCCATATGGTGCCCTAAGGGTCATATAGTGTCCTAAGGGGTCATATGGTGTCGTTAGAAGTCATATGGTGTCCTAAGGGGTCATATGGTGTTGTTAGGGGTCATTTGGGGTCCCAAGGGGCCACACATGTGTTAGAACACCATATGACCCCTTAGGACAACATATTGTCCTAAGGGGTCATATGGTGTCCTAAAGGATCATGTCATGTACTGGGATGTTTAAAGGGGCCATATGGTGTCCTAAGGGGTCATATGGTGTCATTAGGGGTCATATGGGGTCCTAAGGGGCCACACATGTGTTAGAACACCATATGACCCCTTAGGACATCATGTGGTCCTAAGGGTTCATATGGTATCCTAAGGGGTCATATGGTGTCCTAAGGGGTCATGTCATGTACTATGATGTTAAAATGGATCATATGGTGTCCTAAGTGGTCATATTGTGTCTTAAGGAGTCATATGGTGTCTTGAGGGGTCCTATGGGGTCATATGGTGTCCTGAGGGTCATATAGTGTCCTAAGGGGTCATATGGTGTCGTTAGAGGTCATATGGTGTCCTAAGGGGTCATATGGCATCGTTAGGGGTCATTTGGTGTCCTAAGGGGCCACACATGTGTTAGAACACCATATGACCCCTTAGGACACTATATAACCCATTAGGACATCATATGGTCCTGAGGGGTCATATGGCATTGTTAGGGGTCATATGAGGTCCTAAGGGGCCAAACATGTGTTATAACACCATATGACCCCTTAGGACACCATATGCCCCATTAGGACATCATATGGTCCTAAGGGGTCATATGGTGTCACTAGGGGTCATGTGTGGTTGTATAGGGCCACAAATTTGTTAAAATGCCATATGACCCATTAGGACATCATTTGGGCGTAAGGGGTCATATGGTGTCCTAAGGGGTCATATCATGTACTAGGATGTTAAAAGTGGTCATATAGAATCTTGAGGGGTAATATGGTGTTGTTAGGAGACATATGGGGTCCTAAGGGATCATATGGTGTCATTAGGGGTCATGTGGTGTCCTAAAGGGCTATACATGTAATAAGACACCATATGACCCCTTAGGACACCATTTGACCCTTTAGGACATCATATTGTCCTAAGGGGTCATGTCGTACATACCATGATGTTAAAAAGGGTCATATGGTGTCCTGGGGAGTCACATGGGGTCCTAAGGGGCCACACATATGTTAAAACACCATATGACCCCTTAAGACGTCATATTGTCCTAAGGGGTAATATGGTATCCTAAGGGGTCATGTAATGTAATAGGATGTTAAAAGGGGTCATATGGTGTCTTGAGGGGTCATATGGTGTCTTGAGGGTTCATATGGTGTCCTAAGGGGTCATATGGTGTCATTAGGGGTCATATGGGATTGTAAGGGGAGAGAGAGGTGATGACCTAGAGAGGGGAGGGAGAGAGAAGAGGAGAGGGAAGAATAAAGAGAAAGGGAGAGCTAAGAAAAGAGGGAGAGGTGGGCAGGGAGTGATTGAGATAGAGAGAGGAAAGAGGTAGATAAGTAAGGGAGAGAGAAGAAAATAAGATATATAAGTTCACAAAGAGAGAAATAGGGGTAAGGAGGTGGAGAGGAAAGAATTAGAGATGAGAGAGATATAGAGGTGAGTGATCTAGAGGCTAGGAAGGAGAGGTGAGAGACCAAGGGTGGAAAGATAGAGGTGAGGGAGATAGAAGGGGAGAGAGAGGTGGGTAATGATACAAAAAGGGAGTTGTAGAGAGTTAAATATGGAGGGAAGGAGAAAAATATGTATGGAGAGAGAGGTTGGTAGAGGCAGGTAGTGATGAAGAGAACAAAGAGAGGGTGGAGAGAAACAATAGGAGGATAAGAGAGATGGTGGGAGGGAAGGATATATATGGAGATAAGGAGGGAAGGTGAGAGAAAGGGAGAGAGTATAGGAGAGACCTAGAGAGGGGAGAGAAAAGAAATAGAGAGAATAGAGGGAGAGTAATATGTCTAGAGTTTATGGGAGATAAAGAGGTGACAGGAGAGATAAGAGAAGGAGAGAGTTCATAAAGGGAGATGGATAAGATGTGATGGAGAGAGAGGTGGAGAGGAAGGGAGAGAACTAGAGAGGGGATAGATAGAGATGAGATATCTAGAGGGTGAGAGAGAGGTTAAATACCTAGATGGGAGAGAGAGGGGATAAATAGATAGAGGGGTATAGAGATAGGTGCCTAATGAGACATGGATGGAGAGATATAAAGGTGGAGAGGGAATGAGGGAGAAACCTAGAAATTTGAGAGAGGAAGGGACTGAAAGTAGGAGGGAGAGGTGATGACCTAGACAATGGAGAGAGGGAATAGATAAAAGATCAAAGAGATGAGTAAGAGGGCATGGAGGGAGATGTAGATATGGAGGGAGTCAAAGACCTAGGGAACAAGGAGATAAATAGGTGTGGAGAGAGAGAGATAAAAGAGGGAGAGAGTTCATAAATGGATAGGGCTAAGGGGGAAGGGAGAGAAAGGTGGAGATAGAGGGAGAGAACTAGAGGGTGGAGAATTAGATAGGTGAGAAACCTAGAGGAGAGAGGGGTGGGTAATAATATATATATATATAGAGAGAGAGAGAGAGATTGAGGTGAATAGGGAGGGAGGGTGATACCTAGATATGGAGAGAGAGAGAGGATAGAAGGGATAGTTATTAACCAAGAGAATGGAGAGGGAGGGGAAAAAATATTAAGAGAATGATAGAGAAGAAGAGTGATGGGAATGGATATGGGATAGACTAGCCTAGTCTATGCTCCTTGATCCTTTCCTTGAATCACCAGGTGTTCCAACCACACCCTCGGGCCTCTAGGACTTCCCTTGCTTGAGGAATCCCCTGACCTTTCCCAATCCACCCACCAACAACCTGTGATACTTCTCCCAAGGTCACACCTACTCACAAGCTTCAAAACCCTCACATAGGCTAATAAGGGTTTAGCTCCTCCTACACCTTCTTAGGTCCTAGCAAGGATAGGACAAGTCTTTGACATAGTTTTCCATCCATTCATGTGCCCCCAAGAGGTTTTTACCTTCCTATTTGTTACCGATCTCACTATTTTGCTTCTTTCCTACAAAATAGGGCTACAAGGAATGTGCCCAATTAGGCCTCCATTCCGGACTTTTAGGGCTCCCTCTTGCAAATGATGCTCAAACTTGTGAAACTTCCCAAAGGGACTACTAATAATTTGGCAAAGGCTCAAATATTTTCCTAGTTTTGGGCCTCCAAGTGTCCGCACACTGCCCTAGGTGAATTTAGGGGTTTTTGAGGGTTTTTTATGAGGGTTTTTAGGCCTACCAAGGTCACAATGATGGTTTTCTATCTACACCACCTTGTCTATATTGGTGGAAGCTCCTTCTTCTTAGCAATGATTCTCCACACACCCCTCTACAACTCCTCCAAAGGGTGCCTCCTTCCTTGTCCTTCCTTTCTCTCACGGACCTCTGCAACCTCAACCCTTCCTAGCTGGGCACAGTCCAATCTCGCCTAGGAGTGGGTCTTTGAAAGGCTTTCCTGCATCTTCAGGGGCCCTGCTTCCTCTGAGATACTATACAGGGTCTACACTCCTATTCCCCATGGTTTCATGGTGTTTCCACAATGGGGATAGGAGTTGTCAACCCATTTGCACAAAACAGTCCAAAACTGGATAGTGAAAGAGTAACTTCACAAAATATTTACAAAACACACAAAACCTGCACAATAAACCTAACCTAAGTGCTCAAAATGAAATTATAAACACAATACAAGACTCTCAACACCTTTTAGTTTGCAAAACAATCCACTTTCAATCTGTTAATGCTCCATTTGTACCAACTGGCAACAAAAACACAGTCACAGTCAAGGTCTTTTCCCTTGGGCCATACAATCTGACATCCAATCCCTCATTTTAGGGTTTGCAACAATATATACTATCTTTCCCTTGATTTGTGTGCAAAGTTTAGAGTTCTCCACACCAAGCTAAGGTTATTACCTATTAGGTGGAAAAGTTGCATGACAACTTTGAAAAGTTGTCATGCAACTTTTTGCAACTTTTGAGCAACTTTTGCAATGTTGCTTTTATTTACTTTTGGGCCTACATTGGGCTATCCTATGGACACAACCATGCTAAAAGGACCCCAAACTCATAAATTGCACACATACCCTCTACTCCACAAGAAAACTCAACCTAGACTTGTGAACCTAGGACCTAAACTAGGACCTAAACAAGACCAATGAGCTCTTGGCTCTTATTACATTTACATGGCTTCTTAAAGAAGCAAAATCCCAACAAAATCCAAATGGAGGAAGACCTTAGAAGGGTTTTCCTACACCAAAGAGAAAGGGAAGGAGTCAAGGATATAAATGGGGTTAAGGAAGGAATGAAAGGTAGAGAGGATGGGATATACTTAGAGAGCGGAGAGAGAAGTGAGAGAGATAAGAGAGGGAGAGGGATAGGTCTAGAATTTGGGGAAGATAAAGAGAGTGAGATATAGAGATAAATAATGCTAATAGGAGCATGTTGATTACTGAAATTTGACTATCTAAAATTTTATATGATCCTCTAAAAACTAGAATCTACATTATAACTCCTATAGAGCTGAAACCACTCTCAAATATCCTGCCAATATATACATGAAATATAACTTAAAGTATAAGAATGACATATTGAAATGTGACATACTTAAATGTTATATTTTATGTATATATTCTCCTGTCGGGTGGGTATTTTTGATTCAAAGAAAATCTTGTCGGATATGATGCTTGTGTCGAAATGTCGATATGATCCCCTAGATTTGATGAACGATATTGATGATGCCCCAACTATGAAGAATTGATTGGATATGAAAATTTGATATGAAACTGATGTCGATATGAAATTGATATGAAATTTATGTTGAGATTTGATATGATAATGCCCCCTCAGAAGATCGTTCGTGTACTAAAGGCATGAATGATCTCTCAAAAGAAGAAGAATGTTATTTGAAAGATAGAAGAGTGGATAGTGATGACATGCATGAGTTTTATAAGATTGATTAGATTGATTGGATTGAGATTAAGTCTGGTTTCACGTATGACACCTCCTGTATAAGACATGGATGATCGAGCATCTAGTTTCAGGAATGATACTACCTATATAAGACATGGATGATTGAGCATCTGGTTTCAGGAATGATACTGCCTATATAAGACATGGATGATCGAGCGTATGTTTTCAGGAATGATATATCTTGTATAAGAGCTAATCAAAATGTCTGGTTTTAGGAATGATACATCTTGTATAAGATTTGATCAAAACATCTGGTTTTAGGAATGATATATCTTGTATAAGAGCTGATCAAAACATTTGGTTGCAGGAAAGATGCATCCTATATAAGACATGATAGAAGATAGTTTGGAAGAATTGTGAAGATATAAAAGTGAAGAAAGATTCCATGATGATATGATAGATATGCATGTGATGGATGCAATGATGAATGATGAATGATATGAATTATGTTTCGGTATGAGATTCTATGAGGATGATGTGATGCTTAGATAAATGCTCTTGATTTCGATTATGATGCGAATGTATAATTTATGTTGTTAGTTGATTCTTCGAGCACATCTCCTTCTCAAGTTGTTAACTGATAGGTGCTCGATCCATAGGTTGATATGATGACATAGGGACCTAACCAGTTAGGTTCAAACTTCCCTTTCTTTTCCTGATCCTATTGATTTCTAGGATTTTCTTTGAGGACTAGGTCACCAATTTTAAAAATCCTAGGGATGACTTTGTGATTGTAGCTTCGGCACATGCATTGCTGATATGATTTGAGGTGAGTGTAGGCATGTTGTCGCTTTTCATCTAGAATTTCTAGCTCTTGCAGTCGATTGATGCGATACTCTTCATCTGGATTGAGACCTTTCAAAGATATGTTGGCAAATGCACACTCCAATGAGATATTGTAGGTGATTGAAGGTTTTGTCATTGATGGCAACCTTAGAATCCTATGTCACCGGCAAGGCGATCCACCAGCAAAAGCAAAATCGGATTCTACACCGGCACACAGACCACCGACACCGGTAGTGAAAGGAAGCATACCAGCACAAAAGCCGATGGGAATTTTGTTGTTAATATATTTTGTTTATTATTATTAAATCATTGTAAGCTGACTTGGCAAGTTGTAAAATGACTCTTATATAAGAGAGTTCATTGTAGAACATTGTGAGAAGATAGATGTAATGAATGGAGGAATGTAATTAATCGAAATAAGGCAGACCTATTATACGAATTATAGGTTAAGGGTTTATGTATGAAGCGGAGCTATAAACTAGTACTGGATCTGGCATAGTAGATGCTATTTTGAAGTAGTATAAGACATTGGATTTATATAATCCATTTTGTAAGTCAGTGAGACTTCCCATTTTGTAATTAAGCAGTGAGCTCTAGGAACTTGGCCTTCCTGCATGTGCAGGCCCCTCTTGTAGCAATAATATTCTCTTATTGGCCAGTAAGTGAATATTGTGGGTCACAAATCCCACTGAGGTTTTTCCCACACCGAGTTTCCTCGTTAAAATATTGTGTTATGGTGTGTTTTTCATGTGGTTGTTTTTATCTCTGTTTATTGCATTACTTTCTGTTTACTGGTACACAATTCTAATTTGCTCTACATGTTTAAGTTAAGAAAATCTTACTACCAGTTAGATACTGATTCACCCCCCCCCACCCCTCTTAGTATCTGTGGGAATCCTAACAATTGGTATCAGAGCCTAGTCCTCTATTTTCAGAAGCCTAATAGCTTGAGGAAGATCTTGACACCGGTAGAGATGGAAAACTTGATGAAGCAACTGGAAGGAGCTCTCTCAGACTATGATGCAGAAAAATTGAAAAATATCAAACTTGAAGATGATCTAAAGGCTGCTCAGGATATCATTCAAGCACTTCAAGAAAATCTTATTATTTCAAGAAACAAGAGAAGAGAACTTTTTGAAAAGATGCAAAATGAGAATGATGAAAAGGAAACTCTTAGTGATCTGATGAATAAGCTGAAACAAGAAAACATGACAACAAAGAATGAGATGCAGGATATGACTATGAGATTTTGTAAAGAAATTGAAGATAGAAAGAAGAATGAAGAAGACTTGACTAGAAGACTAAATGATGTTGCAAATGAAAACACAAGAATTAGTTATGAAAATGATATGTTGAAGACAGATCTAATGCATGCACAAAATGACTCAAATGAACTCATGAGACAAAAAGGTATCTTGGAAGGAGAACTGGCTGCTGCAAATCAACATAAAGAAAAATTCAAGAAAAGCTCAAAAGAACTTGGTGACTTGTTGAAGAATCAGAAACCTAATGGTGACACTAATGGTCTTGGCTTTGAAACTGGTGAAAGCTCTGGTACTGCAAACACACAGGATCATGGAAAACCGGTAAGACAACCTACTGCTTATAAATTTAATGGCAAATGCTTTAACTGTAACAAGTATGATCATAGAGCAAATCAATGTAGATCTTGAAATTATCATAATACTAGTACACCCACCGGTCAATGTTCAAAACACAACAAAGTTGGTCATAATTCTGAAAATTGCAGAATGAATGTGAGATGTTATATTTGTGGAAGATTTGGACATTTATCTAATCAATACATAACACAAACCGGCATAGGTTATGGGAAGGCTATTCAGAAAAATAATGTGACTTGTTATGCATGTAACAAAATTGGGCATATTGCTAAATTTTGTAGAAGCAAGTCCTCACCGGTAAACAACAAAGGTCCTAGTTTGAAAGGTAAAGAAAAGGTTGAAGAAGTAAAGTAGGAATTCTCAAAACAATGGATCGGGAAATCAGAACTAAATGTTAATAGGAATACTCCTCCACCGGCAGAATAGAGTAACACTCCACTGGCAGAAGGAAGTAACACTCCACCGATAGGAGAGTCTTCATCTAACTAAAGAAAATTTCTTTGAGGGTTTGGCAAACAAATGTGAAACATGCTATTATTCCCTTGGTTGATGGTAAGAAGTTAAAATTACTTCCATACCGGCAGATATGTTAAGTGATTACTTAACCGACAAGCATTAAATATGGTGGTTGGCAAAATTAACATTATAAATCAATGTTTTTGGCTCCATTCCATTTCACTGAGCATTCAAACATTCGAAGAGCGCAAAAATTCCGAGCTAAGGCATTTCGAGCAAAGAAGCAAAGCAATTCAGCAATCAATCTTTCCAAAGGCAGAAAAAGGTATTTATAATCATGGCATCCTCTTATGTACCTAAATTCATAGCAAACCCTATTGTAGTGGAAGTAATCAAGTGCCCTAGGCCCGTTTTTCATTTAGTTTACAAAATAGCAAAGAAAGATGATAATGTTGGTGCTTTTTCTCAAATCCCCAAAGGAGTAGTTTTTGCAGAAGACCCTAGGATGTATATTCATTGCCATATAGAAGAATTAGGAGATGAAGAAATTAAGAACATGTATAGGACTGTTATTTGTGATGATTCTGGTAATGTGAAACCTGAACACAAAGTAGTCGAAACCCTAGGATTCACTGAAATCCTCAGTATTCCAAAATTCCCTAAGGAAGTGATAAGGATAGTGTTGAGTAGGATTCATGGTGAATTTTTTGGCTGGATTCAATTCATAAAATAACTAAAGAGGCAGTAAAAGTTGTAACAGGGTTACCCTCCACCAGTAACAGACCCGACAAGACAAAGGTCTCAAATGACCTAGTAATGAACCTAACAAGTGCAACATCTGACAAAAGGTCTTTAAGGGTGAATGATGTAACTGACATAAATGTGAGATTCATTAGCATGATTATAGGCTACAAAACAACACATGCAAACAAACTAAATTCAGTTTCCAGCTTATGCATAAAGAGTGCTCACGACATGATTAAGGATAATGTGAAAATTGATGTGTGTGAATGGCTGAAGGATGAATTGATTGACAATCTAGGAAAGATCAAGAAGGATAAGAAAGGGACATTTAGATTTGGCAACTTACTTGTTTTCTTAATGCTACATATAACCAAACAGGTGCCTGGTATAGGTAATAAGAACCTTGGATTTGACATACCAGTAGGCAAATAGTTATCTGACTTATTGAACAACATGGGTGAAAACAGAGAAAAATATTAATGAGTACTTTCAAGCATTAAAGGCCAGAATGAACACTAGAGTCAGACTATCACAAGAAATTGTAAATAAATATAAGGATGACCTATGTTTTGTGATTAAGAAGGATGAGATCTGGATGGAGGCAGTTATCCCAAGAATAATTTGGGTTACTGAAATGGGTTATGAGACAGATGATCACATCATTGAAACATATGCAAAATCCCTTCTGGAAGCACCCAAGGAACCTAAGGAAGAGGTATTTGGTAGTGCTGAAACCATTAAAAATCAAATTCAATCCAAGAAGAGAGTGATGAAAGTAGAAGCAACAGTGAGGAGAGGCTCAAGGCAGGCTAAGGCTATCAAAGAAGATGTACTTAAACAAACTGGTATCACTGAAGATGAGTTACAAGCACAACAACCAGAAACTCACCTTTCACCGGTAGCAACTTCTTCAGAAAGTGACATGCCAGCTGCATTTAAAAGAGTTGTGAGGAAAAGACAACCTTCACCGGTATCCACACCTTCACCTAGAAGAACTAGACAAAAACAACAGGCAGTAAGGCCCCCAGCTAAGAAGATAACTCCAAAGAAGAAAAAGTTAACACCAAAGAAAAGGACTCAACAAAATATTGCTCCAATTGACAAACTACTAGATGAAATAACAGAGGATGGACAGCTGAAAAACATCAACAAATTATATGATACATTATCAGTTGATGACAAGGAGAAAGTTCAAAATAGTGTAATTCTACACTTGGATGTCTATAAGAAATTTTTTATGCAAATTGTAGATGAAGTACCGGTAGAACTATTTAAGAGACTTGAAGCTAGAAGGCAAGCTATTATAGAGCTTGACAAGAAAATGAAAATTGAGAAACTACTCGTTGTTTATCCTATTAACTCACCAAAGGAGATAGATTATATGATCTCAGAGGCTAACCGAATAAATTCTCAACTGCACACCGACATGTAGCACTTATGGTTGGTAGAGTAAATGAGGTTGCAGAGGAAATTGCTAACGCATGGGATATATTCCTTATTGAGAAGGAAAAACAAGAAGAATATAGAAACCCCAAACCAATCAAGGTATATCAGAAAGACAAGGATAAGGGAAAAGGAAAGGTTGGTGGACCTCCAAGCATCAAAATAACAAATAATCTACCCCCACCATCTCAAGATACTCCACTAGTAACAACAACTAAAGATCAACCTGTTGATGAGAGTATGGATATATCACAAGAGGATACAAATCCTAATTCTGAGGTATTATATACAGTAGATGTTGATACTCAGAAGGTCAACATTATGGTAGATAAGGACACAATCGGTAAGACACATATGGTTAGTGAGTCACCGGTAACAGATAACACAGAAGGTAAACCAGCAGACGGTAACTCAGAACAATAGGCAGAACAACAAGCAGAACAACAGGCTCCAGCACATGAACAGGTTAATACAGAATCAATACCATCAACAACTGCTAAGCAAAACAAACCATTGCTTAAGGAAATGGAAACACATACTGACCTACCAGAGGTCACTGCAAGCAAAAATATTGCTCCCACCGGTGGAATTTAGAGTGTTGGCTCTTCAACTGCAGGATTCAAGACAACAAATGTAACTGAAGTTCTTTTAGACTCTCTAAAGAAAATAACAGATTGTAGTTCACAGGCATATAAGGCTATAGATGACACAATTCCAATTTTGAAGATGATAGCTCCAAAATGTAATGTAGATAATAAGGATTCTTTGAGTCAACTTGACACTTTGTCTAAGTATATTACTGACAACACAGTGATAGTTGAACAAACAAAGGAGGATGCATTCAAAGAGAGGTTAGAAAAGGAAAAATAGAAATTCTTTGAGGAACAAATAAAGAAGTGTACAAGGTAGTTTGACACACTTCTATTGGAATTATGTAGCACATTAAAGGAATTCAAAACTTTGTACAGAGATACTTGTAAGACTAACTTTTTGACGGTTGATATAGACAAGAAGATCAGAAAGATACAAGAGCAAATAAATCAACTAGCTGACAATTTTATTAATTCATCTGATTCATTATCAGTTTTTGAGCAAAAGATAACAGGTTTTGAGGAAGAATTACTAAAGCTAGAAAGAGAAAAGGAGAGAATAAAAAGTAAGGCTAAGGATCTGAAATTAAGACTAAGTCCACAACTAGACTACCTAGCATCCTTAAGGAACGAAATATCTGATGCATTGGTACAAGGACAGAAAACACCAGCAAAGAAAATTCAACACCTCACCGGTACAGTTCAAAGGACAGAGGCCGCAATAAAAGATAGTAAAAAGATCATTGAGAACTTGAATCTGGTTTTGGCAGATCTTTTTCAGATTGTAACCAACCGGTTACAAGGTTGAGATAGGAAACTACACTCTATTGACACTTTGACAACCTTTGTCATTGATGCCAAAGGGGGACTAGTGGTATGAGAAAAATCCAATAACTTAGGGATCATCTGCTCAGGGGGAGCACACATTTTTGGTAACAATTTTTGGACTTCAATTTTTGATACACTTCTGAATTTTTCTCATGAGTGTTGCCATCAATGCCAAAGGGGGAGATTGTTGGCAAATGCACACTCCATTGAGACATTGTAGGTGATTGAAGGTTTTGTCATTGATGGCAACCTTACAATCCTATGTCACTGGCAAGGCAATCCACCGGTAATAGCAAATATAGATTCTACACCGGCACACAGACCACTGGCACCGACAGTGAAAGGAAGCATACCGGCATAGAAGCCGACAAGAATTTTGTTGTTAATATATTTTGTTTATTATTATAAAATCATTGTAAGCCGACTTGGCAAGTTGTAAAATGACTCTTATATAAGAGAGTTCATTGTAGAACATTGTGAGAAGATAGATGTAATGAATGGAGGAATGTAATTAAGCAAAATAAGGTAGACCTATTATGCGAATTATAGGTTAAGGGTTTATGTATGAAGCAGAGCTATAAACCGGTACTGGATTTGGCATAGTAGATGCTATTTTGAAGCAGTACAAGACACTGGATTTATATAATCCATTTTGTAAGTCAGTGAGACTTCCCATTTTGTAATTGAGCAGTGAGCTCTAGGCACTTGGCCTTCCTGCATGTGCAGGCCCCTCTTGTAGCAGTAATATTCTCTTATTGGCTAGTAAGTGAATATTGTGGGTCACAAATCCCACCGAGGTTTTTCCCACACCGGGTTTCCTCATTAAAATATTGTGTTATGGTGTGTTTTTCATGTGGTTGTTTTTATCTATGTTTATTGCATTACTTTCTATTTACCGATACACAGTTCTAATTTGCTCTACATGTTTTAAGTTAAGAAAATCTTATTACCGGTTAGATACTGATTCACCCCCACCCTCTTAGTATCTGTGGGAATCCTAACAAGATACTCTAAGAGATGGGATTTCTACCTCCAGGGGTACAATTCCTTCTGATCCATACACTAATGAATATGGTGTAGCTCCTGTAGGTGTGCGGATGCTAGTTCTGTATGCCCAAAGTGTTGGATTAAGTTGCATGTGCCAATCTTTTCCAGCATCATTTACTATTTTCTTGAGGATTTTCAATATGGTTTTGTTGGATGCTTCAACCTGACCATTCCCCTATGGGTAATAAGGTGTAGAGAAACGATATTGGATCTTAAATCGTTCACATAGTTCTTGCACATCTTGGTTCTTGAAAGGTCGTCCATTATCTATGATGATGGAACTTGGAATGCCATATCTGCAGATTAGATAATTAAGAATAAAAGAGGCAATTTGTTTCCCAGTCACTGTGGTCATGGGGATTGCTTCAATCCACTTGGTAAAATATTTTGTTGCAGTAATAATGAACTTGTGTCCATTTGAAGATGAAGGATGAATTTTGTCAACTAAGTCTATTCCCCACTGGCAAAAGGGCTAGGATGTTGTGAATGGTTGCAGTTCATGTGTTGGTGCATGTATAAGATTGCCATGGATTTGGCATTTAGGACATTTCTTTGCAAAATGATAAGAGTCATTTTCCATTATCGGCCAGTAATATCCCATTTGTAGAATTTTTTTAGCAAGAGTAGGATCACTTGAATGTGTGCCACAAATACCTTCGTGAAGCTCTTGTAAAGAAGAGTTAGATTCATTACGATCAAGGCAACGAAGAAGATTACCATCTAGACCTCGATGGTACAGAGTATCAGTTGTGAGTGTATAACGGGCGGCTTGCCAGATAAAGTTGCATTTTTGGTTTCAAGATAGGTCAATGGGTAGGATATTGTTTTTAAGATAGTCGTATATCATTTTGTATAATGGAGAGTCAGAACCAGTTACGGCATAGATAACATGGGATGTGGAATGGTCATAGGCTGGGGAGAACAGTTGCTCTACCAAAAACTCGTAACGACTTTGTTTCTCTGGAATCTGTAGCAGTGAAGCAATAGTATCCATTGCATCAACTTCTCTATTGTCTAACCTTGGTAGTTACTCAAAGGTGATGTGTACAAAATATTGTTTGAAATCATCCACCATTCGTTTGTATGGTAGCAACTTGTCATCTTTCATCTAATAGTTATTGTTGATCTGATTGATGACTAGTTGTGAATCTTCGTAGACTTTCAATTCTATGATTCTCCATTCCACGACCATTTTGATCCCTGTAACTAGTGCCTCATATTCAGCAATGTTATTTATGCATGGAAACATGAGCCTATATGATCTTGGTATGGTGTGCCCATCAGAAGTGATGAACAAAATGCCAACACCTAAGCCATGTTGAGTGTAGGAACCATCAAAGTAGAGGGTTCATTGCTTGGTGTTTATAGTAAGAACATCCCTATCTGGAAATTCAATCTCCATTGGTTCTTTATCTAGTAATGGTGTATTTGCCAACTGATCTGCAATCACTTATCCTTTGATAGCTCGTTGCTCTATGTAGTGGATATCAAATTCACTGAGAATCATCACCCATTTAGCCAATTTGCTTGTGAGAGCTACTTTGTTGTGTAAGTATTTTAGAGGATCAATTTTTGCTACTAGCTTGATTGTATGAGCTAGCATGTAGTGTCGGAACTTTTGAGAAGCAAATACTACTGTTAGACAAGCCTTCTTAATGAATGTATAATTGAGCTCATATCCATTTAAAGTTCTACTGATGTAATAGATAGCTTGTTCCTTTCCTTCTTGATTTTCTTGTGCTAACAGTGCCCCCAGTGATATGTTTGTTGTTGATATGTAGAGAATAAGTGGCTTCCCTGCTATGGGTGGTACTAGAATTGGCGAGTTCATTAGATATTGCTTGATTTGGTAGAATGATTCTGCACATCTAGCCTCCCATCTGAATGGTACATTCTTAAGTAGTAAGTGATTGAATGGTAGACTTTTATCTGCTAGTTGAGCAATGAAACGTCTGATTGAATGGAGTCATCCTTGCAAGGATCTGAGTTGACTGATGTTCTTAGGTGGTGGCATTTCCATGATGGCTTGTACCTTTGTGGGATCTACTTCAATGCCCTTTTCTGAGACTATGTAGCCTAGTAGATTGCCTAATGGAACCCCGAAGACACACTTCTTAGGGTTGAGCCTAACTTGAAATTACTCCAATCTGTCAAAAAAAAATTCTAAGATGCTTAGATGTTTTGCTCGAGTAAATGATTTAGCTAGTAGATCATCCACATAGTCCTCCATGAAGGTATGCATCATGTCATGAAACATTATTGTCATTTCTCATTGATAAGTTGCCCCAGCATTCTTTAAGCCAAATGGCATGACATTCCAACAGTATGTTCCCCAAGGATAGGTAAATGTTGTTTTATCTTGATCCTCTGGGGCTATCTTGATTTGATTATAGCCAAAAAAACCATCCATTAGTGATAGCATTGCATGGCCTACTGTGAGGTCTACAATTATGTTGATACTGGGCAAAGGAAAGGCATCCTTTGGATAGGCTTTGTTGACATCTCTAAAATCGGTACATATCCTAATGCTGCCATCTAGTTTTGAAACTGGCACGATGTTGGAAATCCATTCAGCATAGTCGATAGGTTGAATAAATCCGACGTCTAATAGTTTCTTTAGCTCATCTTTGACCATGAGTATGACATGTGGATTCATCTTTCTCAATTTTTGCTTGAATGGCTTAGCTCCTGGAGCAATGGACAAGTGATGCATGATTAAATGTGGATCAATCTCGGGCATATTTGCATAGGACCAAGCAAAATTGATTTGCTTTTCTTTGAAAAATTGGATAAACTCTGACCTCTCTTCCTCTGTCAAAGATTCTGCTAGATGTATTTTTTTGGCTATTGTTGTTCTACCAATGTTGATTGATTGAGTAGGCTCAATCAATATGGGTGATTGATCCTGATAGTGTTCAGGAAGAGTGTCAAATCTCCCATCTTTAGGTGCCTGAAAAAGGTTTTCACCCACAGATGCATCCTTTATTTTTACTTTTTTGTGATATCAGCAATAGATCCTTTATTTCATTCATTTTTGCGACTAAGAGACTTGGCACTCCCCTGATTGCAGATGTCGTTACTTTGTTTACTAGTAGAGTCTATTTCTAGGTTGACAGTGCACAAGTAATGGATAATGGAATCATCATTTGGGAAAATTGGTATGTCATTATTTTCGGGTTCATCCTAGTCTATGAGGTCAGGAAAGATAAGTGGTAAAGAGTCATTGGGTGGGTCAAGTTCTGATGTTGTAAGCGTTAGGATGGAGGTATCATCGTGGTTGGTCGGGATATTAAATAATTTAATGATTTTATCAAGGTCCTCGATGGTATCATCTTCCATGTAAACTTGCTTGTAATGTCGTTGCTCGTTTTCCTTATGCGGGAAAAGCGGTTCAATAAAATCCAAAATGTGAAAATATTTCAAGGACTTGCCCACACACCCACGGGACTCTTGGTGCAAGTTATGGAGCCATGAGGAATGGTTCAACTTCCCAAGGAGTGTTCCATGGTTCTCTATCTCACAAGGTCCCTCAAGCCAATGCCTTTGCTCTCAGATCACTGAGAAAAGTGACTTAGGGATGATGAATGCAAGAACAAGGGATGCTTTTGATCGAATTTAGTATGAATGCATCCTATTTATGCATGATTTTACCAAATGAACTAAACTAGATGATAAGATGACAAGGTTAGTAAAAATACTATCCTAACATGATATACTAGTTATATGATTTAAGCTAATGATAATAGAAATACTCTAAAATGCTTATTAGATTAATTTCTATTTACAAAGAGAGGCTAAATGCTTGTTAAAACTAAGTATAAGTATGATGTTAAAGACTTGGATGATAGAAATGGAGTAATGAGAGCTCTATTTATAGAAGAAACAAGGCAATGGATGGTTAGGATTGAAAGATCTTATCAAAGGCTAGGATTGAAAGCTATCAATCCATGTTTACAATTCTCACCAATGAAATGGTGACAATTATCAGCATAAGACTACTTGAGAGGAGAGGTAAGAAGAATTAAATGCTTGAGTAGACATGAAGGTTACCTTAGAAGGTAAAGGTTAAGGTTGGGCTAAGGTTATCCATTGGATAAAGCTTTTACCCAAAGGATAAACTCTTGTGCAAAGGTTAAGGGGATAACCATGGTCAAAGCAATGAATGCTTGATGAGACCCCTGGGTTAGATGAGGGTTAAGTTAGGCAAAAAGTCTCTAACCATGCCACTAAGGGTTAGTTAACCATTAGTAGTTTGAAGACTTTGGGGACAAATTTGTAAGAGTCCTTCCAAATTTGGGGGTTTTCAACAAGTTAGCTTGTTGAAGGCATAAAGGCTTTAATGCCTTTAGAAGACTTTACTCCAAATTTGAGAAGTGACCTCCTCAAATTTAGGGAAAGGGGATAATTGATGGGTTTAGATTTATTGATTAGGATTAGAGGTATTCTAGAAGAATTTAGGAAGAGGGTTAGGAGGCAAGTGGGAGATGTAGGAAAATGCAAGTGGGGGATTTTTTAAATAAATTTGGATTTATTTAAATGCAAATGAGATTTTAATTAAATGTAGATTTAATTAAAATGGGAAAGGGGATAAATTGATATTTTTAATTAAATGTGAATTTAATTAAATGGCTTAGATAGAAGAGGGTATATTAATTAAATCTTAATTTAATTAATTGGGAGAATTAAGAATAATTAAATGAATAAAATTCACTTAATTCATTGTGCAACTTTTAGGTGTCTATAGGTATAAATTGTGCCCAAGTTGAAAAATGTTCCCAAAATGAAAAAAAAATTGGATAATGCAGAACATTTGGCACACACCAAATGCAAAAAATTGACTTTTCACATTTGGCGAGCACCAAATTTGGCGTGTGCCAAACATGAAAATTCAAAATTTTGAATTTGGCACTCGCCATATAGTTTTCATTGGAGAATACCAACCCTTTGGGTTAGATTTGCCTTGGGCATCCAACCCGAAGGTTTGGATGACCTTTTCACGTCAATCACGTATTTTTATGAAAAGATAAAAAGTGGCACCTTTTTGGTACAACAACTTTGTCCACTTACCTCATGAATTACATGCATCTGGAAACAAATTTTTTTTAGTGAGTTAGGTGAATGTGGTCAAAATTTGGAGTTTTGTGTCATTCCCTTAGTTGAGTATTTACTTTAGTGCTATGGGGTATTACAAAAGTTAGAATATATATGGTAGAAATAAGGTTATGGTATGGTTAGGGTGAGGGTTAGAAATATGGTTAAAATAGGTTTAACATTATGGTAATAATTAGAATTAAAAATTTAATTTTATCATTATTGTTAGTGTAGCGTCATAAATATTTACCGAGCAAATTTACACCTCATGTTTGTGTCCTTACTTTAGCATGTCTCCCCCTCACCTCCTATTAGGGTTCGTTCAATGCCTTAACTCCAAATTTTATGCCATATACACCTATTAATTGATCCTCTGAAGCTATTTCCTTCTCCTTGGGGCTAATTTGAGGTCCCTAATTAAGGGGGACCAAGGCACTAGTGTCATGCTCCCCCTCAATGGACCCAATTTTTAAGTGGGAAATAGGACCTATCACTCCGGTGGGAGATGAAATTGGTGGCTCTATGTGTCCATTGGAAGTTGGCCTAATCAGTAAATTGACCTAGGATCTCATATATAAAGATATTTGATCAACCTAATTTCATATATCCATTCAACCTAGCAATTTTATTCAAGCAATCAAGCATTCAAGCATTCAAGCATTCATCATCAAGAATTTCCAAATATCTTCAAGGTTGCATACTCTTCATTCAACCATTGTGGAGAAAATTTAATCATTCATATGCAAGCATGTGTTTGTGATTAGGATTTTTTCATGTTCATGCCATTTCATACAACATGTGTGATTACATTCAAGAAGCAAAGCATCATTATCAGTCATTGCAAATCTAAGGTATATCTTTCCATTGTTTATTTCAGTATTTATAGTATTTCATTCAAGGTTAATTCCTAAACCAGGGTTTGACTTAGGAAAACCACTATTCCCAACCTATTTCCCTTATCTAGTGTGCATAGGAACAAGTACAAAGCTACAATATTCAAAATTAGCTTTATTTACAATGACGAATTGATCCCCTATTAGAGTGTGAAAAATGTGGAGGACCAGAGCGACCATTGCTACAATCTCGGCAAACTAGGAGCTCCTTCTGGGAATAGGTCTGAATACTCTTATAATCCCTAGATCTAGTTGTGTAGCTTGATCTAACAACTGTAGCTCATTGTTCATGCATAATTACTTCAATTTCAGGTCATTTGCCCTAATTTTGGCATCCTCAACAAATAAATTCAACTCAAAGGAAAGAGGCTCATCCAAGATCCCTGGAATCTAATCAAAATTTGGATCTATTATATTTATATCTATCAAATTCCTATCTTTCCCTAATGTATTGGTCCCTAAGTAAAAATTAGCGGTTTTCATCCCTCTTCTAGTGGGAACCCTATTTTTTTACCATTACATTTTGGTGAACCCAACTCCTTACACCTTTATTTTTGGTCTATGCTCTCAGATCTGAGTGTTTATGCAATTTAAATTTACAATTACAAGCTTAATTTCCAATTGAATTTCAAAAATTTAGAGGTTAAATCAACAAAAACCCTAATTTTTTATCCTAAAATTGAGCTTGTGGGTTGTCTAATTTGGATTAATTGTTCTAGATCTTATTTAAAAACATTTCAAATTTTAAATTTACATTCATAAATCTCATTTTATCAAATTAAATAAATTTAGAGCTTTAATTCATAAAAACCCTAATTTATTTTGGTTAATTAGATTTGTGGATTGCATAATTCATCACTTTAATCTTAAAATCTGATTTTAAACATTAATAATGGCACTTAATAGATCTTATTTATTTTATATTTCACATATGATAATACTTTTCTTTTCACTTAGATTTATCATAATCATGTGTTGGATAATGGCTTCTTTCATTTCACATTACTTCTTTTCATTCATATCACTTTGACATTGCATTTTCAAAATATCGAAATTGCTTCCTTTCTTTCAGTTAGATCTCAAAGCATTTATTTATAGTGAATGTTGTTTTATTGAGATATTTTTAGGACAATGCAAATGTTGCATATATAGATCACATTAAAGCTTTTGTAGATCCCAATCCTAGAGATGCTAATGGAAAACCTAATACTTGTACCTCTCCTAGGGTATCTAATGTGAATGAAGAACAAGGTGATACTCCTATAAATTATCTCTCTAATGGAGATTAAGCATTGAAGAGAAACATGGCTCCATCTTCTTCTCATACATATACTCTAGCACAAGGGGGAAAGATCAAAATATTGGTGTTTCAATCTCTCTAGATCCTCTTTATTCTCCTAGAGCCTATATTAGTCATCAAAACATTTGTAGAGAAGATGGTATTATGAATTTTATTCATGATTTATCTCCCAATATAACATTAAGAAAAGATGAGGCCTTATATGATAATGATCTTTCTTCCCAATCTACCAAAGGGGATATGGATGATGATAGAAATGAAAATCCTCCTCCACAAGATATTCCTTCTTCATCTACTTGTCCATTTGTTCCTTCTAAACACAGTTACACTACAAATCACAAATAAATTCATTATAATGTTCCTCATCCTTTCCAATTAAGATATTATTATAGGAGTGGCTTTAACATAATATCAAAATAAGGTTTTAGAGGACAAGGACTTGGAAAATTTGAACAGGGAATTAGAGTCCCTATAAACCCTCCTAGACAAGGTAGCATAGAGGGCCTAGGACATTATCATAATTATCCTATGGATGAGCTTCTTATGATTCAAGACTTCAAAGATAATCTTCCAAGACAAAAAAAATATCATTCATCTAAGGGTGCATCTTCTTCAAAAACTCCCTTTTGCTCATATCACCAAACTAATGATCACACTACCAATGATTGTCTTGATTTTCAAAATGGAATTCAAGGACTTATTGATAGAATCATAGTTAAAATCATAGATGTAAATCCTTCTTCTTCTAACAATACTTTTCCTACATCACAACAAACAAGGCCTAATCATATTGATGATAAGAAATATTAGCAACTAGAATCTTTTGGAAGAATGTTGTTTTTTATTTTGTAAAGTTTAGCAAAAAGCATAAATAAGGTAGTGAACATTGTCTTTTTCATCATGGTGGTTCTAATTCCCTTATAAAATGTAAAACATTTAAGTAATGTGTTCAAGAACAATTTGATAAGGCTCGAATAGATCTTTCAGTTGATATTGCTCTCTTTCTTGATGAGAAAGTGGTACCTTAGCACTCTTCTCACCCTTCATATTTCTCTTCACCCTATGACACTAGTAGTTAACTTAATTGGGGATTTTTTTTCATAAGAGGTGATGGTTTTTCAATATCAAACATGTTTGGGCAGCAACATGGTTCATTCTTGCCTCTATACTTGGGGGGGGGGGAGAATATTATCCTTTTCCTTTTCTCTATCTAAATATGACTATTCCCTTTAGGGGTTGTATTTTTCATGTTTATATATCCTTTCTTGCATAGAATGGTATGTCTTCTATAGTTAATCTTTCTCTTTAGTGAAATAGGTTATTTTTCATTCTAATTTTCCCTCTCTCTCTTTGAAGATTATCTCTTCTTTAGAGTTCCATTTTACATATATAAATGTCTTTTCTTGCATTGAATATTCCTTCATGTGAGTATATTGTGCATTTTCTTATGTCTAATCTCTCCTTAGAGGTTGTGTAATTCTTCTCATTGTCCTTGCACTTGGGGGTAAATGATTTGATCTCTCTTATCCTTTCTAAGGATCAACTTTTCCTTTGTTGAGTAGGTGATTTCTTATTATTTGATGTCATTCCTTGTGTGAAGTTGTTGTTTTCTCAAGGATTACCTCTTATGCATGAGGTATATGTCCTTGGTTACAACCTCTTTTTCACTTGGCGGTGTATATCTATCATAAACTTACCTCTCACATTGGGTCAAAAGTGTGTCATCCTTCATCAAGACTTTTCACCTAGAAATAGGAGGAAGGTATGCATTCTTTTTCTCCTTCCCTTCTTTTTGGTAGAAGATGTTATATTTGTTCAATAACTCCTCTTTGAGGTAGATGTCTTTTGAGAAAAGATATCTTCTCCTCCAAGGAACCTGATACACTTTTTGCAAGATATCTCTTTTTCAACTATCTTATCCTTTCTTATAAGAGTATTCCCTCTTTAGCTTGGATTTATGACATTGTTTCCTAAAGGATATCTCCTTGGTGTTGAAGGCAGGTATCCTTGTTTCTATCTTCCTTAAGACATCAACATAGGGCTATGTTGATATCTTAAGGGGGGGGTACCCATATCACAGTCTTTGTACCACATTTTTGCATGTCTTAAATGGGGTGTTCATTCTCAAAACTAGAGAAAACAAACTCTTATACAAGATGCTTCATGCTAGAAACTAGATGTGGCATTTGATATATGTCTTATATGGGGTGCATATTCCCAAAATGAAAGAAAACAAAGTCTTACATGGGATGTCCTTGAAACCAGGCATGTGTCTATCTTAAACGAGGTTGCACATTCTCGAAACCATAGAAAATAAATTCTTATACAAGATGTTCTCAAAGCTAGACATTCGCCCCTTGGCATTTGCACTTGCATTATATGTCTTAAACAGGTTGATGCACACTCAAAACTAGAGGAAAGAAACTCTTATACGGGGTGCTCTATAATTGAAACTAGAAATCACTTGCACACACGCAAGAGAATGATTAGAACTAGACACAACTAGACTATTCCTACTCTCCTCCCCAACATGGATTTCCTAGAAAAACACATCTAGAGTGTGTATCAATGTCCTTTCTCATCATTATTCTCATGGGTCACAATTAAAAACACATCTAGCGTGTATCCATGCTTTCTCTTTCCTTCTTATCATGAGCTCATAGCTTTTCTATTGGTGGTTTTGTAGCATCATAAATTATACACCCTGAGTTGGGTGGTACAATTCCATGCTTAGGTTAGCACCCACCTTAGTGTGTTTTCATATTGCATTTCAAATTCTCTTTAAGCATTTAATTAATTCAATTTAATTTAATTAAATCCAAAGTCTCCTTTCATCACTTCATAAATCATAAAATTGGGCCCTTAACCCTAAGTGTGCCCCTTTTTATTTTATGCTTTCAATTAATTAATTCATTAAAAGCCCTAATTATGTCCTATTTTGATCTTCAAGGCCTGATTTCACATATCTAAACACCTTGAATCATTGCATCCTTCTGGAATTGACTTTAGAATCATGATACCTTTCTTCCCTAAAAATTTGGAAAAAAGTCGGCTAGACCATGGCACGACCTCTTGGTCCTTACTTTTTCTCCCCGAATTTTGGGAGCATGTTTCGGTGGTATTTTTATGTTTAAATCCAAAGGATTGCAAAATTATATTGATTCTAGGTCGGCCTATGTTCAAAAATAAAGTTAGGGTTTCATACATATAGACTTCTCTTTCCTCATTTGAAGGATACATCTACAAGCAATTGAAAGAGCCCCTTATGAAGTGAAAGTGTGGGTTTATGTGAAGTCTTCAATCAGAAAGTCAAGCATTTATCAAGTCTTCATCAACCATTTTCATCATCAATTAAAGCTTTGGGATATTGAAGAATAATAGGAGATCACCTGTTGTTGATTGGCTTGTACCTCTCCCTTAGGATTTGGTATGGTTTCATGTTATTTTCATATCTCTTTATAAGTTTCAAAATACTTGTTTTCATATTTACATTCATTGTTTAGATCCATTATTGCATTTGTGATTTGAAGCATTTACATTTATATTCATTTAGGGTTTACTCTTTGTGATGTTGGAAAAAGATGAATGATGGAGATATCGAGAGGAAGATTTTATTCCCTTCGAGGAGAGATAAAAGTTTCACTTTGGATTTCTCTTCAAACATATTTTCCACATTACATTGGAAGAGGGAGGAAAATACACTAGATTCAACATTTAGAGAAAGAGATTGAATTTTGAGTGATGGTAAGTGAATCCCCTCTTCTAAGATTGAGATTTGAATTGATTGAATTGTGTACTTATGATCAAGTGTAAAAGTGACAAAGATCAAATTATAACTCAATATAGAAGCATAGGATGAAGTTGTGCATCTGGATTTGGCAATAATCTGTTGAAACGAAGTCACCCTGCAAATTTGGGAAAACGTTGTCCGGACCGTGGCGGGAATGTACATGGTCCGCCAAAAAATCCACGAAACAAAAAGGGTTTTTCCGCCTCTACAAATGGATCCCGAATCCGAAAGTACAACTGCACACCTGCAACCTACACATAGAAAAGAGAGGGAAAGGCATTGGGATTGGGGGTTTGCATTTAGGTCAAACCCCAGTTTTGGAATTAACCAAATGATGAAAGAGAGTACTTGCAAGTAAATGTAAATGAGAGACTAAAATTTAAGTCACCTCAAGGGAGGTTGTTGATAGAATGTAGGTAGATTTTCTTGTGTGGAATTGAATGTTGGAATGAATCTCCTCTTCAATGGTTGAATGCTTGACTTGAATGCAACACCTAGCCTTGAAGGGAGACTTGAGAATGCTCAATGCTAGAAAAGAATGCTTGAATGCTCTCTAATTCTTGAATGCATGATCTCATGTATCTGTCTTATGCCAAAATGGAAGGGGAAATGCCACTTAAATACTTGTCAATTAGGGCTAATTGACTGATTTTCTATCGCAGGATAATACTGGGGGAGTTTTCCCGCTCAATGTGCAACCTCCAAAGCATATTTGAAAAGGGTCCTGCCCCAAAATAGGGCAGGGGACAAGGGCACCACGCCCTTGTCCTGCCCTTTTTTGTAGGACAGGATGTAGTTCAAGCAGTGCGGAGGGTAAGCAAGATGTGGTTCTTAGGCGTTGATTAAGTCTTTGGTCTCCGTTAAGGCCTAGGGATTCAGTTCGCATGCGTGAGGACCCTAATGTGATTGAAAATTGCGAGGGTCACAATTTCATGACACTACACTCTCCAAGCGTAGGGTAGAACTCTAGATTTACTTTCTTGTTCATTTAGGATATTGCACACACATTTTTAGTACATTATCAACTATTTATGGAGGGTGAATCACCAAAAAAAGGGGTTTGACTAAGGCAAAACCCTATATAGCCAACTAGACACCATTTTTCAAGTTGTAGGTGTAGGTACATAAATTCAACAGACACATGATCTTCAAAATTGATAAAGCACACAAGTGCAGACTCAAGATCAAAGGTAGATCTTAGTTTTTTGAGACCAGGGCATGGCGCCCTAGTCTAGGACTAGTGTGTGGCATCCTATTCCTCTATGTTTTGCAGCATTTTTTGGTATTTTAGTGTCTCAAAGTCCAGATTCCAAAAGAACAACTCTTTGTGGTATGATTTGGGACTAGGGTATGGCATCCTAGTCCTACTTAGTTAGCCTCAAATTCCAGTGACAGGTGCACCTCTAAGTTCCTTTTCCTTCTCTTTACTTAATCTCTCAGTTTTAGATCTATAAATTTTTGTATTTTTAGTTTATGTTTTCATCTTTGCTCATCTCCTGGCATAGTTGATCATTGTGTTGCGTTTTGCATACTTTCTCTTCATAGTAGCAAAGGAATAGAAACCCTAAAGATATTCCTTGACTCTCTCTCTCTCTCTCTCTCTCTCTCTCTCTCTCTCTCTCTCTCTCTCTCTCTCTCATCTCTCTCTCTCTCTCTCTCTCTTTTGCAAGAAGTAGTCAAAGTGAATCATCTCCCTAGGCTCTTTCATATTCCAATGGGTACATGAGAGTGGGATTAGGTCTTAGTCTACTTGATTCCATTTTCATCCATCATAGGTTCATGGATGATGTGTGCTTTGCTATTTTTTGTGATCACTTGTGTTCTTGATATAGCAGTTTTCAAGAAGGATATCGGTTGTTGAGACATTTTGATATTGAGGTCTCTTTGGCTAGTTGACTTGAGGTCTTTTTTTTGGTTTTTAGCTTTTGTGTCTTTTGCATTTAGTCTTTTTTTTCCTTTTGTTTGTCTTTTGTTTTGTGTGCCCTTGCATATGTTTGAGTGAGTTAAGATCCTAAGATTGGGGGCTTCGCTCCTTGAAATTAACCCTTATACTCCTTGTGATTGTGCTCCTTTCCTCCTCTCCTTCATCTACTTTATTGTAATAATTTGCATAGGCTCATACTCCCACTAAAGTGGGGGCTAAATGTAGTGTCATAAATTGTCATCGAGCCAATTTACACCTCATGTTTGTGCCCCTACTTTAGCACGTCTCCCCCTCATCTCCTATCTGGGTTCGTTTAGTTCCTCAACTCTAGATTTTATGCCATATACAGCTGTCAATTGATCCTCTAGAGGTATGTCCTTCTCCTTGGGGCTAATTTGAGGTCCCTAATTGAGGAAGACCAGAGGGCTAGCACCTCGGTCCCCCTTAATGGGACCCAATTTTTAAGTGGAGGATAAGACCTATCACTCCGATGATAAATGAAATTGGTGGCTCTATGCAACCATTGGAGGTTGGCCTAATCAATAAATTGACCTCGGATCTCATATATAAAGATATTTGATCAACCTAATTTCATATATCCATTCAACCTAGCAATTGTATTCAAGCAATCAAGCATTCAAGCATTTCCAAATATCTTCAAGGCTGCATACTCTTCATTCAACCATTGTGGAGAAAAACACATCATTTATATGAAAGCATGTGTGTGTGAATAGGGTTTTTTCATGTTCATACCATTTCTTAAAACATATGTGATTACATTTAAGAAGCAAAGCATCATTATCAGTCATTGCAAATCTGAGGTATATCTTTCCATTGTTTATTTTGAAGTATTTGTAGTATTTCATTCAAGGTGAATTCATAAATTGGGGTTTGACTTAGGAAAACCCCTATTCCCAACCTATTTCCCTTCTCTAGTATGTGCATGAATAGGTATGGAGCTATGACCATCAGAATTGGCTATATTTACAATGTGAATCGATTAACCATTGGAGTGCAAAAAGTGCGGAGGACCAAAGCAATTGCCACTCTAGTCCTGACAAATCAGGAGCTCCTTCTGGGAATAGATCTTAATACTCTTAGAATCTGCAAATCTAGGTTCGTGGCTTGATCCAACAACTGTAGCTCATTGTTCATGCATAAAATTACTTCAATTTAAGCATCCTCAACAAATAAATTCAACTCAAGGGAAAGAAGAGGCTCATCCAAGATCCTTGGAATCTAATCAACATATGGATCTATTAGCTTTAGATCTATCAAATTCCTATCTTTCCCTAATGTATTGGTCCCTAAGTAAAAATTAGTGGTTTTCATCCTTCTTGTGGTGGGAACCCTAATTTTTTACCATTACAGTTAGAATTAGGATTACAATTCGAATTACAATATTCTTTACAATAACTATTAGAATTATAATTAGTCTAAGAATTGGGGTTAGGTTTATAAATATGGTTAAAGAAATGACTATATCCATTATTAGAATTAGGGTTATATTGATAGTTAGAATGAAAATATGGTTACAAATATGTTTAGCATTACATTTAGAGTTGGGATTAGACTTAAAAAATGAATAATGGTTATAATTATAGTTAGGATTAGAAATATGTTATAAAAAGGTTAAAGTTAAGGTAAAGGTAAAAAACATGGTTAGGGTTACATTAAGGTTATAATATCGATGTCGGGAATAGTATCATGGTAGGGTGAGGGTAAGAGATAGAATTATAGTTAGAATAATTGTTAGTTTTAGGATTAAGGTAAGAATTATGAATAGAATCATGTTTAGAAGTATAGTTAGGGTTATGGTTAGAATTTAGGTTAGAATTAAGATAGGGATTGGAAATAGGATTAATCTTAGAATTAGGGTGAGAAACAGGTTTAAATTTGGAATTAAAATTATTAATAGGTTATGGTCAAGGTTATAGGTTCAAATTAAGACTTAGGGGTATGGGTAGGTTTTGTAATAGGACTAAAATTGGGATAAAGGTTAGAATTAGCGTTAAGGTTGGGATTTTGGATAGTCTTAGTATTATGGTTAGAATTAGGGTTTAATGATGGTGAGGGTCAAGGTTAGAATGAGGGTTAGTGTTAAGTGATGGATCAGAATTTAGTTTGTGCCTAGAGAAATACAATTATATCCATGATTCAAATTAGGGTTACAATTAGCATTATTTTTATTTACAGACGCATTATTATAATGGTTGGAAAACTCTTATTTATGTAATAATTTAGCAATAAATTTAGATATAATAAAATTTAAAATAAATAATGTTATAATAGTAATTGAACGTGGATAGTAAAATAAAATTCATTAGAAGCTCCATAATACTTAAATCTCTTTTCTATGATATTACCATAAAGACTATGTATAGATGCATAAAACATAACATGACAAACAAAATTAACAAACCGTAATAATATTAAATATGCGTGGAGAAACTATTTAGGGGCAAAGACCACAATAGAAAAATATAGCTCATGGAGTTTTTATTAACTTTTATAAATTGGATACAAATATACAAAATATTTCATTTTTTATTTTAAAATATGTAATACCTAATATAATATCACAAATAGTGTATGCCCTACTTTTTGAGCTAATATTTTTACTCTATCTTCATTCATCGACCATATAACTATACCTTTCTCTATATTATCTATTTTTCTTTGTTATAATATGCTCTATATACTCTAGAGTCTACTATATTTTTCTTTGTCTAATTTTTTGTTTTGCTCCATGATGAAGGGTACTTCCTTTCTAACTAATATGTACACAATATTTTCAACCTTCATAGAAGAATAAACTGAATTAAAAGTGAAACTTATTCCTTTTTCAAATGAAACAAGTAAAAAAACTGAAATTATCATTTACAAGGTCCTCAATGCCTCTTTTTACAGCATCAAGAAAAGATAAGAAGAATGCAAACAAAAACTTTTTTCTTCAATAAAATATATTTCATTTATAAAATTACATAAAATAAAGGTCCATGACCTCTTTCTACACCACCATGGGCTATAATACATCAATTGTGTAGACATACAAGTCTAGAATACGACAATATGTACAAAAAATTAACTAGACCTACAATATGGAGTTGAAACCTTCAACACCAAATACCTTATTAATGTAGAAACTTGTAATATTCAACTTGTTGAAAATATGTTTTTGTGTTATCATCTATGTCAAACTTTTTGTCATTGATGTCAACCAACGTCTAGAAGTCGGTCTGGAAGTATGTAATCATTGGTATTGTATCAAGTGTCTACTCATGTGTTCATATTGATGTATGGTGGTTGATGGTGGTGATAGATTATGTATCCAATTGTCTTATGGCTTTTATGGATCATTGAATATATATTCAGATGTCCGTAGTAGATTTTGATTAAGTGTGACTGTTTCGACAAATAGTTTGTCAAACAAGATTTAGCATTATAACCTACATTGCACTGCATTGATTCATCTTTTATTTTAGTTGTAGTTTTATTTCCAAGTTTTCATGTTCTCATTTGACTCACATCTAATTGGTGTTGGTTTGAGTGTCAATTTTGTAGTGACAGTGTACCTATTTATAGGAATGCTTTGCATTCCCTAGCTTTCTTATGTTTTTGGTATTGCAATTATTTGATATAGTATTTTTAGTGTTACATGATTCTATGTTGTGAATGTACAAGTGTTGTGGAGTTTTGCATTGTATTTTTTAGTATGTTTGACTAGGTTTCTTTACTGATTCTATATACTAGAGCTGACTTGAGTGTTTTTGGTCTATACGATAGCATGTGAAGTTGAGGGAATTTTTTTAGGATTTTTAGGAAGGTGTGCCAACATGGTGTGATGCTTCACGCATCTTTTTTACCTTCCGCATTGCTTTGGAGAATTTTTTTGGGGCCACTCGTTTATACTCTACACATTACATCTAATTAGGATGACCTAATTGATGTATCTCATTTGTGTGAATGATATATAAAGGATGAGATCTTTTGGAGGATGATATGTGTTGAATGAGAAGTTGTGTATGAAGCATGGTGTAAGCGCGAAGGTGTGTAATTATAAAGTTGTGATAATGAAGTTAGCTTTAGATGTTTAGAAAAGTGAATTGTAATTAGCATTTTGAGGATGTGCTTCTACTTGGTTCAGAAATAGTTACTCTTTGTAATCAGATCTATTGTATCTTTCCCTAAAGAAGTAATCTTCAATGTTTTGTCAATTTAATTGTATCTTTCCCTAAGGTTGTGTGCCTTATCCTACAAGTCCAAATCAGGAGCAATGAGCTTCCTTGGCCTCGGACCTAAAATTTTGTAATCAATTTTCATATAGTGAGATAACTTTCTCACCATGGTTGTTTTTCCACAGTGGTTTTTCCACATAAAATCTTAGTGTCCTTTTGTGATTGCTATTTTGTTTTTTGTTGTTTAATTTTGAACATTTGATAATTGGGATAAATTATGAATGAATGGTTAAGCTTCAATATATACTAATTCACCCCCCTCTTGGCATATGACTATGTCCAACAATTGGTATTAGAGAAATGTTCTTAAAGAAATGGTCTAACAATTAAGGTAGATCCAGGACTTGAAAACAAAGTTTGAATCTTAATATTTGGATGCTATGGAATCATATGATTGGTATATTAATGTAGTTGTAGATCTTGAAGGTGAATTAAGACTAGCTCTATCTAATCTAGAAGATTATAAAAAAAACTTCAAGAAAGAAAAATAACATGTTATCCACTTTAAAATATATATTGATGAAAGAAAGAAGACCATTGATGATCTTGAAAAAAAACTACATATCAAATCCAAATAATTCCCTAAGATTGAAGAAGATGTGGTCATGTTGAGGGAAGAATTTCAAGAGGCAAAAGAGCAAATTGATAAGAACCTAAAGCTCAAAGACGGTCGTGATATGCTTAATGAGATGTTAAGCACTCAAAAAACATTTAAGGACAAAGGCCTTGGTTTTCATAAAGGAGAATATTCTAAAACTCCTAGCAAAGATGACAAGGGAAAGGAAAAGGTCAAGGATGAATCCAAGAATACAAATGAAGATCAAAAAGGTTTTACTCAAGTGTGGAACAAGAAAAACTTCAAGATGCCTCCTCTTGCTCAAACCAGGTATTCTCCATCTTTCAATGGTAAATATTTTATATGCAAAAAAAATGGTCATAGAGATAGTGAATGTAGAATTCATATCATATCTTTACCATTTAATGGACATTGTCATGTCTGCAATAAGTTTGGACCTAAGGCAAATGAATATAGAAGTAGAATGATGTGGAATGTATATATGAATACAAACTATGGTATAAATGTTCATTCTTTCAATGGATATTGTTATTATTGCAAAAAATATGGGTACGAGGCTATTGAACGAAGATCTAATATTAGAAGGAATGAAAGTGGTCTACAACAGGGTCCTACTTGTTATAATTGCAAAAAAAAAAAAGGACAAATTGCTAAGTTCTGCAAAGGATAGAATGAGAAGACCTCTGCTTTGGAAAAGAAGATTGATGTCAATGATAAAGGAGAATATGAAGAAGAAATGGGTGAAGACATCTAATGAGAATGTAGAAGCCAAGTTAATCGATGTATTTGTACCTACTAGTGGTACAAATGCTTCCTTCGAAAACTAGATAAAATACATTATCTGAGGGTGAGATTTGATTGAAGACCTTAAGAACCCCCTTATGGTTTGGATGTTGGATTTATTTTAGCATGGAAGATGTTATGAAGGTTTTTTTTAAGCTTTCAAAGTCTTTGCGGTGATGTGTAGAGGTATTTGTAGCCTTTGTCAATACAGAGTAGCATTTTTTTGGTGTCTAATGGTCAAGTATATTCAATGAAAAGCCTAAGTGGTTGAAGGTTACAAATAAATTGAGTTTTTTAATTCATTTTGGTCCATGTTTATGTAGTGGAGAGGTCATTCTTGTTTTCATTGGCTCCATGTTGTTGCATTTTGCATGACATTATGTGTATTTCATAGTTCAATTATGATATGTTGTGTCACATCTTTAGTGTTGTGATTATTATATTTCAAACAAAAATTTGTTCCATTGGGTTTTTCCTTGGTCCTTTAAATAATGCATTACATATGGTATGAGAGACCATGTTACAACACTATGATCTCTAGTAGATTTTGTTTCCCATGTAGTAGCAGTGTGATTGATGTGTGTATTCTTAAGTGTCTATTTTTGTGAGATAGTCTTAGGACTTCTTGCTTTCTATGTCTTAGCATGGTATTTTAGAGGGTTGAGTATATCAACTCATACCTTGTGGTTGTAGAGGAAGGATGCCTCCTAGGCCTTGCCATACTCAATAGGATAAGAGTGATGATTTTGGTTGAGTGACCCCTCTCTTGTGTCCTTTTGTTGTGTGTGTGCATATTTTGGGCCCAGTGTTCTTGTGGGTTGAAATCTACAAAATTCTCAAAGACCTCAAAATTTTGTTTTAGAAAGTAAACCCATTTATATCTAGAAAAGTCATCCATAAATGTCAAGATATATCTAGTCTTACTGAAGGATGGTTGTGTAAATGGTCCTGCCAAATCACTATGTACCAACTCTAATAATTGTGTAGCTCTCCATGATTTTCCTTTATCATACTTCTCCTCAAGATGCTTACCAAGAATGCATCCTTGGAAAGCTCTATTAGAATATCAAATAGAAAGCAACCTTGAAACCATTTCTTGTTGATTGAGTTGTTGCAAGTAATGGTAGTTCAAGTGTCCAAACCATTGATGCCACAACTAACTCACCTCATTTATATGAGTGAGTAATACCATTAAAGGAGAGTCAAGAACGAAGTGAGAAACTGATACAATTTGGATTGATGGTTTGTTTTTTCCATAATAACAGTAGACCCATTATGTATTTCACCGATTACCACTATATCTAGTGTGAACTCAACACTCTTGCAAGAACCAATGTGAGTGATATGATGGTTATTTGATAAAGATGGAGCACAAAGGACATCCTCAAATGTTCCTTCGCCCATGTCAATAGACCCTCTCCCATGCACTTCAATAAGACTGGCATCACCTATTAGCATGGAAGGCATAGAACATGGCTCTAAAGAGGTAAAATCATCTTCTAAAGAGGCTATGTACTACGAAGCACATAGGTCAATTATCCAAGAATTCAATTGTGAAGCAATAGAAACTAAATCCTTACCCTTTCCTTTCCCCTTACTCTTATTTGTGTCCTTAGAAGATCCTTCTAATGAACTCTATTTGACTGAATCGAACACCTTGATATTATTATTTTCTAGAAGATGTGAAAGGTGATCAATTTGTTTCTTGAAACACACATGTTCATCATGTCCAAGTCTCTTATATAGTAAGAACACTTGACCTTCTCATTCTTAGGTTGTTCACCTTTTCATGAAGAGGTTTGATTATCTACTTTTAAAGTACAAAATTTCAGATCTTTCTTCTTGTCTCCTTGGTTCTTTTGTTTCTTATATTGCTTATTAAACCCTTTCTATTCTTGTGTGCCTTGATTTACAGATAAGGCGTGTGACTTAGATATTTTGATTGTACCCATTTGAACCATTTTTCCCTACTCCCTGTTGGCAACAACAATGAAGGAAAACTAAGAGGGGGGGTGAATCAGTTTTCACCAGATTAACAAACTCAACCACAATTACAAATCTGATAAATTGCAGCACCAACAAAGATAAGCAAATAGATAGCACAACATAAAACACCAAGATTTTGATGTGGAAAACCTGATTAAGGGAAAAACCATGGTGGGAACCTACCTATAATAAGTTGATACATTATAGAAGTATGTGTAAATATTACAATGGGGAATGCACTGGCATTTAGGCACACTACCTAGAGTTTACAGCTCAAGATACAATAACCTAGAAGGCTACAACTGGTGCAGGGCACCTACACTCAAAGCATGAAATTTTGTTTTCTTTCAATTTTTGTGTGTTGTCTTTGTGATTTAATAATGGACCAACCATTTGGGACTCAGTAGAGCCATGGTTGAGTTGTCCAAGTTTTGGTTTGAGTCATTTGTGTTCAGGATGTTGTAAGCCTGAGAAGTGAGATGCTTAGGTAGTTCACAGGAGAAGTACTCCAGATTAATGTATTCATGTAATAGGGGTCAATTGTGTTGTTTTTAGGTCTTCTAGAGTGTTTGATGACCTTCAAGAGTCTTGAAATGCATTAGAATGCAAAGTTACTTCTTGGAGTCAAAAGATGTAAAAAGTTGTTGAGCAACATTTTGCAATTTCTTGCAAAAGTTGCATTTTTGGTAGATGGCATGGAAAAGTTGGTTGAAACAACTGATCTAACAGCTTAAAATCCAAAATTCACTTCATTGTATGGGTTGGAGGATTGGAAATGCAAGAACAAGTTTTTGGATTTTGAAACAATCTTGTTTTCTTCACCGTTTGATACTTTTCTCTTGTTTTCATTGTTTGGTACAATCCAATATGGACATGATTGTGTAAACTCATTTTTGGGCATGAGTGTTGATTGAATTTACTTTTCAAAAGATTTATTTGAAGTTTTGATTATCCTAGGTTGCAGAGATTTCTTCCATTCTTTGCAACTAGGTGTAAAACCCTTGCAAGTACGGTTTAAGAGCAAAATGGCTCTAGCCTAAGCATTCTTTGATGGTACCTATTGAAATAAATAATAATGTTGGGTTAGGTTGTTTATATAGGTTTAGGATAGGATTTGTGGATTTTTTAGGTCCTTGAGGAGGATATACAATGAAGCCCTAGGCTCACCGCTGGGAGTAGGTGAGTTAGGACAACAGGAAAAGTGAGTTTTAAGAGCACATGGGGATTGGTGTAGAACAAAGTGTCATATGGATGGAAATTCCTCATAGTTCCCTTGAGGATTCCTAATTCATTGGGAGAAATTTTTTTGATTGGTGAAGAGTTTCAGACCCATCTTTCAAAGTCACCCGGTGAGGCCTAAACCCTCAAAAATAGTGCGGCATTGGAAATCCCACTTGTACAAATAACCCAGATGCACATTTTCAGTATTGTTTGTAACTTCCAAAAGGGTACTTGAATCCATAATTTATTTCTAGCCTTGTTTGGAAATTTTGAAAACTAAGTCCCTAAAACCGCCAAGGGAGGGCTAATTCAATTAGGCCTATTTGAGCCCGCTAGAGACCTAGAAAGGTTAGAAAACCAAAGCAATGGGTTTGGTGATCCTACAAGCCTAAAAATACTTCAAAGACACCTTGTAGATGCATTGTGAGGCCATTGGAAGTGGTTGTGTGTTGAGATCCTTGCAGGAGTGCTTGGAGCCCTGGAGTGGTATGTGTGTGTGTGATTGAGGTGGCAACCTCAAGAAGTGGAGTTGATTGTCCAAAACCATTGGCTATACCTAGGAGGCAAGCCAAAGAGGTTCAGACCTTGGAGGTCTCATTAGCATAAACCCCTACTAAGTGACATTGGATGGACTTGAGTAGTTGAAGGGTTGAGTAGGACAAGTCACTCAAGAAGGTGTATTGGATCAATCTCCAAGACTCTCTGCATCAAAGTGGTATCAGAGCCATTCTTTGAAAGAATTGTTGTATGTTAGATTATGAATAATCAGAAGAAAGTTCAATTCCTCCAAAGGTAATGAATCCAGAAGCCATCTAGCAGTTGGTGGCAGAGATGATAGAAAGATTGAAGGATGCAAAAGGAAGTAGGGGAACTAGAGAGGTTAAGAAGGAGAAGGGGAAGGTAAAGATAGAATGGGGAGATGAGACTAATGAAGAAGTGGAAGATGGAGAGGAACCAGCAATAGTAGCCATGCCTCAAGACCAAAATCTATTCTTGGATGTAGTCAAATCCATTTCTAAAGACAACTTGGATGGATTACCCACCTATCGAGGAATTATCAATGGAGAAGAGTTGCTAGATTGGATAGAGGCTCTAAATAATCACTTTGATTATAAAGAGGTAGCATAAGAGAAAAGATTAAATGTGGCCAAATCAAGATTGAGAGGGTCAACATTAGTTTGGTGGAATATGATGCAAGAAGAAAGGATACAAGAAGGTAAGAAGAAGATAACTTCATGGGAGCGTATGAAGATCAAACTTAAGGCTCAATTCCTTCCAGGGGATTATGAAGTTCAAATCCATAAGAGACTGGGAAATTTGAAACAAAGGGAGTTAGATGTCAATGCATACACTAAGGAATTCCACAAGCTCGGTTTGAGGGCTAGAAAGCATGAGAATGAAGTGGAAAAGTTGGCTAGGTACATGAATGGCCTTAGACAAAATATACAAGATGAGATAAGTATCCTCACACCAGACACAGTCCATAAGTGTTTTCAATTGGCCTTAAGGGCAGACTAAAAGATCAAGAGGGGAAGTGAACAAAATCAGAAACATAGAGTTGGTAAAAATTTCAGAGGTAGAGGAACCTTTGGTAGGAGGCAGCAATCATCAAGAAATGAAGAGTAGCAAGGCCAAGAAGGCAGTAGGGACTCTCAGAGAGGAACATTTAGAGGATCCTTTAGAGGAAGGAGCAATTTTAGGGGCAAGTTTTGAAACTCAAGAAGAGGGAACACAATCTTCACCGGTAGGTGCTATCATTGCAATCAGGTTGGGCATACCATGAGTAAGTGCCCGGGAAAAGCCTCAAGTTCCTCAAGCTTTTACATGGGTGAAAGAAGGACTCAATTCATGCAAGAGGGGGACACTCAAAAGTGTGACTTCTTCAATCAGCAAGGCAGAACCATTGACAGATGGAGAAAACTTAATGATGAGAAGGACAATGTTCAAGATACCCCAAGCTCAAGAGCCAGTGCAGAGGAAAAGTTTGTTTAGGACCACTTGTAAGTCACATGGGAATATTTGTAAGGTGATTGTAGATTCAAGGTCCCCTGAGAACATTGTTTCAGTTGAAATGGTGGATAAACTTAAACTAAAAAAATTGCCTCATCTCACTCCCTACAAGGTATCATGGCTCAAATGGGGTCAACATGTCTTGGTTGATGAACAAGCATGGGTGGACTTTGAAATTGGTGAGTATAAAGACAAATTATAATGTGACATATTACCTATGGATGCTTGTCATTTATTGTTGGGTCATCCATGGCAATATGATGTGAGAGCTAGTCATGATGGAGAAAAGAACAACTATCTTATCACCAAGAATGGGAAGAAGTGCCAAATGGAACCACTACCTAATCCAAAGGAAGAAAATAAAATAGGCTCAAGTGTGATGCTAATGAGAGGTAAAGAGTCTCAAAGTGTTGAAGCAAGAAGGTCATCAAGGCCATGCTATAGTGTTGAAGCCTAGAGATGAAGCTAAGGCAGATCCAATGAGTGAAGTGCCTCAAGAGATGCAAGGTCTACTCAAACAATATGCAGAAGTAATAGGAGATGACATGTGTGATTCTTTACCTCCAATGAGAGATGTGAATCATCAAATAGACTTAATACCAGGGGCCAATCTACCAAACAAAGATGCCTATAAAATGACACCTAGTCAAAATCAAGAGATCGCCAAACAAGTGCAAGAACTCTTAGACAAAGGGTTTATCAAGAAGAGTTTGAGTCCATGTGTTTTTCTTACTATGTTAGTGGCTAAAAAGGGAGGAAAATAGAGAATGTGCACTGACTCCAGAGGAATTGATAATATTACTATAAGGTACCGGTTTCCCATGCCAAGGATTGAGGACCTATTGGACAATCTAGGACGTGCAAGTTACTTAACAAAGGTGGACTTGAAGTTTGGTTATCATCGTATCAAAATAAGACCTGGAGATGAATGGAAGACAACCTTTAGAACTAATGCAAGCCTATATGAGTGGTTGGTGATTCCATTTGGCTTCACCAATGCACCTAGTACCTTCCAAAGGCTCATGAATGAAGTCTTAGTTGATTTTATTGGTATATTTGTTATTTTGTATCTTGATGACATTTTGATCTTTAGCAGGTCTAAGGAGGAACACCTCAAGCATATGGAGATGGCCTTGAAGAAGTTTAAGGAGGCTCAACTCAAGATCAACCTTGAAAAATGTGAGTTTTTAAAAACAGAGCTTGTATACCTTGGTTTTGTTATTTCTCAAGGGTATTTAAAGATGGATCCAAGTAAGGTAGAAGCACTACTTAATTGGCCTATCCCTAGGGGCATAAGTGATGTTAGAATCTTTCATGGAATGGCATCTTTTTATAGGAATTTTGTGAGAAACTTTAGCCATGTTTGTGCTCCTATTCTCAATACCATTAAAGAAGGGATTAAGTGTCACTTTAAGTAGATAGAGGAAGTCAATAAGGGGTTTGAAATGTTGAAAGCCAAGATAGCAGAGCTGCCAACCCTTAGATTGCCTGATTTCAATCAATTGTTTGCAGTAGAATGTGATGTTATCCAAAGAGCAATAGGGGCATTTTTTAGCCAAGAGAGTCATCCTATAGCTTTCTTCTCAGAGAATTTGAATGAAGCTAAACAAAGGTACTCCACATATGACTTGGAGTTATATGCAATGGTGTAAGCATTGAAAAAATAGTGTCATTACTTGTTGCCCAAAGAATTTGTAGTCTTCACTGACAACCATGCCCTTAGTCTCCTCAATGGGCATGAGAAGTTGAACCAAAGACACCTAAAGTGGGTTGAGTACTTACTGTAGACGTATAAAAATGACCATATTTCTAAATGAATATTTTATGTTCATTTCTGTGTTTAATTAAATCCAATTTAATTAAATTATCAGCATTCCTCTATTTAATTAAGTAAATTACTTAATTAAATTCACTATACCATTTAATAGGATAATTCATTTTATTCAATTAAAGCCCCTACCCACTTTTTAATTAAATTCAAATTTAATTAAAATAGTTATCCTAAATTAAATAAATCTAATTTATTTAATTACAACCAAATTAAAATAAAGCAATTTATTTTAATAAAACCTATTTTCCCTCACCCACTTGCAAAATCCTACACCTCCCACTCACCTCCTAAACCCTATTCCTAACCCCCTTCTAGACTCTTCTAATCGCTTCCAATTACCCTAACCCATCTCCTAAACTTTATCACATCCCTAAGCAAGGGGAGGTCGCTTCTCAAATCCTCAAAGTCTTTGAAAACCTTTAAAGGCTTCAACCACTTAATTTTCCAAAGTCTTCTAAACCATTAATGGTTAACTCAAACCTTCTTACATGGTTAAAGAATTTCCATAATCTCAACCTCGATGTAACTCAAGGGTCTCATCAAGCATTTATTGCTTTGACCATGGTTATCCTTAAACCTTTGCACAAGAGTTTATCCTTTGGGTAAAAGCTTTATCCAATGGATAATCCTAACCTAACCTTAACCCTTACCCCCTAAGGTAACCATAAGGTCTTCTCAAGCATTTAATGCTTCCTACCTCTCCCCTCAACCCAGTCTTATGTTGACAATTGTCACCATTTCATTGGTGCCAATTGCAAACATGGATTCCCAACTTTCAAACTCAACCCTTGATTGCCTCTTTCAATCCTGACCATCCATTGCCCTATTTTTGCTATAAATAGAGCTCTCATTCCTCCATTTTCATATCCAAGTCTTTAGCATCTCACTTATACTCAAATCCATTCAAGCTTTCATATCTCATTTTATGCTCATCATTTAGCTTCTCTTTTAAATCAAGAATTAATCTAAATATGCTAATTTAGAGTATGTTCCTTATCATTTAGCTTAATCATTGAACTAATATAGTATGCTAGGATAGTATTGTTTACTAATCTTGTCATCGTATAGCTAGTTTATTGCAATTCTAGAATCATGCATAGTTTAGGATGCATCTCATACTAAAACAACAAAAAAACATCGCTTGTTCTTGCATTTGCCATCCCTAAACCATTTTGCTCAGTGATCTGAGAGCAAAAACTTTGGTTTGAGGGACTGTGTAAGATAGAAAACCATGGAACCATCCTTGGGAAGCTGAGTTATACTTCATGACTCCATAGCTTGCACCAAGAAGTCCTGTGGGTGTGTGAGCAAGGCTCCATAGAGCTCCGTTTTTTGCATATTGAGTTCTATTGGCCCACTTTTCCTGCATACATTTATGGCACCCACCGTGGGGCTCTAACCCATATATCTAATCAATTTTGAAATATATCCACTTTTGCAGGTCCGCAAAAAAGGAAAATCAGCGCATGGGAATCATTTCATAGCGCATCTGGTTAACAGCCTAGCGCATCTAGTTCACTGTTCGGCGCGTGGGGTCCATCACCTAGTGCGTCAAGTCTATTTATTAGCACATAAGCATTAAAAAATTTCCTGTAGGTCTCAGCGCGGACGACAAACAGAGCAGCGCTTTCGGCACATAGAGTAGCGCATCTCGAAAATAGTGTAGCACGTTGAATACTTCTTTTAGCGCATTAAGACTATTATGTAGCGTGTACAGTTTGTTCTGTAGCGCATCCAAAAACAGGCAGAAATCAAAATTCCAAAATCTATAATTGGGAATGGGAAAATAGATGTGTTGAAGTCCACCAAACATCTAACATTTTCAACTTGTCTTCCTGCAGGATTCTGACAAAATTTGTTGCAGATAGGAGTTTAAACATTAAGAATTTAAGATAGTTAGAATTTTCACTAGCTTAGTTAAGTTAGTTTAAATTTTTAAACTTCTTCTATTCTTAAAAAAATTAAACTCACTTATTTCCTTTGGGCTATAAAAAGAATCACTAAACTGAACATTTCTTGCTTTCATAGGAGAAAACCTATTTTTGGGCTCTAAAAAGAACAAAACAAATAATATTTTTTTGCAAAAATAGATCAATAAAAAGAATCTCACCATCCTTTGGTGTTTAAAAGGATTCATCCTCAATTTCGGTGCAAAGGAAAGAACCTCACCTAAAAAGGCTTTGTTACAATCAAAGAAGGAAGAAATTCCCCTTTTTTGTTTACCGATTTTTCTTTGTTGACCAAAAATGAACCTTTTTGCTTTGTTGACTTGGTTATTTCCTTAGATTAAATAATCACTGATTTGGGGAAGTAAAATTAAACACCATGCTTTTTTGGAGCAACATCTCCAAATAGAGGTTAGCAAATCACTGAATTGAAGGCTTAAAAAGAACCTTGTTTGCCTTGTTTCAAAAGTGGAAGGTCTATGCTCTCCCCTTAACTAGGTGTTCAAAAAGCCAGACCACTCTTAAAAGCTTTCTTTATTTTAAGTAGTACATCCTTTCGCAGGCCTGCCTTCCCGAGGAGTTGAAATCAACTCTTAAAGTTGTTTATGGCTGGTGTGAAGGGAACGACCTAATTGGGAAATGACTTTGATGCCAAGTGTTCCAACCCACTATAATCAAAAGTGAAAAGTGGCGAAAGTCCTTTTCAACGGTTACGCGCAGCGATTAGCCTTTCCCCAGTATCCTCGAGATACGTAAAGCCTTTGTTCTAAAAGTTGGGAAGCCTCCTGAGGGAGTTTATCACTGACGGCCGAACAAGAAGCCTGATTACAAACCATAGAAATAGAAACTTTGAACTGAGTCAGTAACCAGACATTTATAACATCATAGTGCAAGGGTAGGGAAGAATCTGCCCCCAAGATTACTCACCATATATCTCCCAAGATAACTACTCAATTGTGAAGCAATTCACTTTGGGTTAATTTTTGGCAAAAGGCAAAAAAATGGGCGCCCTCTAGGGGGTGACACGGTTGTTTGAGCTGACGGAGTATCAAGACTAGTGGGCTATGACGTTATTTATGACCTTTGAATAAAGAGTCTTTCTGAAGAGTATTTTTCGTATCCAAACCTGTTAAAACATTGAGGATTTGAACACATCCTCGCAGAACATACACTTTTTGTTAGATTACGCAAAAAATGGTTGTCTTCTTTGTGTTGTGCTTACATTTATTACTTCAGAAAATCATCCATCAAAGCTGAAAAACTCATAATCAAATCCCAAAATTGCAGAAAAACCAACCAAAGGAAAAATCAGGGCAGATTAGCGCGTGGGGACAACTCCTTAGCATGTAGGGTATTGATGTTAGTGCATCTGACCATCAAGTTAGCGCATCTGTTCCAAACAGTAGCGTTTAAATCCCAAGTCCAAAACAGTGTTAAACATTTAGCGCATCAGAAAAACAGTCTAGCACGTTGAAGCATCAACTTAGCGCTTAGAAACCAAACTTTAGCGCATCAGGTTGAACAGTTAGCGCATAGCAGGCCCATACTAGCGAATAACCTTTCAAAACAAAGAACAAAATTTTAAACAGTCAAAACTTTTAGCACGTGTCTGAGGGCAGCCTAGCGTGTGTAGTCATTCTTTTAGCACTTGAAGTAAATTTGGTAGCGCATCCTGTCTCTGTTTTAGCACGTGACCAAAAGCAAAAAAAATAGGGGGCAAAACAGTGAGGAATTTTAAAAATTTTGAAAACATTTTCAGAAGCCTCTTTCCATCAGCATCATTTTCCATCAAAGCGGAGTAGCGAAAACGAGACTTCAAAAGCTATTTCTTGAGTCAAATTTGTGTCAAAACAAACGTTGTAAAAATCCAAAACTGATCGTATGATAAAAAATATCTATCTTATCATAATCCAAAAACCTCATCACCAGTATCAAACAGAATCCTTTACCATCTCATGGATTCTATCTCAAAAACACTTGTTTAAAATATTTCAAGTTGTCAAATCAAGTCTCCATATCGGGAGGCTTTTATCCATATCATTTGACACGCTTTGTCGTGAAGGGGCATCTAAACCTTCATTTTTGATAGAGTAAGACATGAATTTTCAAAAACAAGCCCAACTGAATCCAAACAAATCAAAGGAAACCATTGATCACTCATGCATGACTAATCCCCATATTCTGAGAAGGAAGAATCTTTATCGTAACATCACGTTGAAGAAACAACAACCTAGTTTTTCCAAATTCATCAAGAGAAATAAGTTTTTATACATCAATCATCAACTCTTCAAATCTCATTGAGTATTCCTTTATCACGTGAAATGTTATATGCAAAACAAATCCAACGAATTTGACAAAGAGCCTTTAAAAACTAGGGCATATTGTCAAAAGTCCGCTTTTAATCAAATCATAAACCGTGGAGGAAGGATCAATCCGGCATTCTTGCCCGACGAGTGTATCACTTATAACACACCCCGACCAGAACCACCGACCCCCGAGCGACACATCGAAGAGGATTTTGTCCCCTTTGTCACTGAAAGTTTCTACTAAAATGCCTGTTACTCTCTCTCAACAAAACCAACAAAGGGAGACACACGCAGAGTGTAGTATGAATTGAAGGTTGTCAAATCCTTTTGAAGGTCCACACCTAGAGAAGACTGAAATTTCTGAGGAGCTTCTTCAGGAATGTTAGGAAAGCGCTTCATTCCAAAAACTTGTAGAAAGGTTCATGGAAAATGACAAAGAAAAATATTTGCTCATGCTCACAAGTAAAGGAGTAAAACTCCCTGAAAATCTTGACGCAGATATGTTTAGGACACACCCTCAGCAATACGAATATCAAGAATGACAACAGGAAAGGGAAGCACATGACCCTGAACAAAACATCCCGGATCAAAACATACCAGAGCAACATACGCCAATACAAAACATCCTGGATCAAAACATACCAGAACAACATACACCAAGACAATACCTTCCCAAGCAAAACATACCATTCCAAACACCGTTTCAACCCAGGATCAATACAAGGGAAGAACTATTCCCTCGACAAAACAATGTGCCTTTAGTAGCCCTTAATCGACAAATGCAAATGTTACAAAGGCAAATGCAGGACATGCAACAAGGGACAATAGTATGGTACTCTTTAAACGAAATCTATCCTTATCCTTTCAACAGGAGATTGCACATGATCCCTTTTCCTCCAAACTCAGATGTACCTAAATTTGACAAATACGATGGGAAAAGTGATCCCCGTGATCATGTCAGAGAATTCTGTACCATGAGTCTTGAGTTTACTCATGATGACACCTATCTGATGAGGTTATTCCCAAGAAGCTTGGGAGGGCAAACAATGGAATGGTTATCCAAAATTACGCCACCTGTCAGATCGTTTGATGAATTGGTTAACAAGTTCATAACACAATACTCCTATAACATTAAACACACTATAACCATGCTAGATGTCTGCAACACTAAACAAAAGAACAACGAAACATTCATGCTATTCCTTCAATGCTGGCGATGTATGGTATCCTGATATCCTCGGGATATTCCCGAAAAGAAGAAAATGGAAATCTTCATCGATAACTTGAATGGTGAAATGAGTTACAGGCTCAAACTCCAATGCATATCATCTTTCGCTAAATTGATTGAAAATGACATTCAAGTAGAGGAAGCGTGTGTCAAAAAGGGAACACTCAAATTCTTCAAGGAAGGAACAAACTCATCAAACTACAATAACCAGAACAATAGCAACTTGGACAAATCTCAATTCTGGACTCGAAACAAAAATGAAGGCAACAATGAATCGCATGATCCAAAATCTAAGCAACCAATACTTGCATTATCCAGAAATCCTCAAGCTACGAAAGATCCTAAAGGTACTCATCCAAACGCTAACACCTATGCACCAAACACCAATCAAGGACAACTCAACACAAACAACACCAACGATACTCAAAGAAAAACCACGAATCTGGGACCTAACAACAATTCACACAACAACACCAATAATTTCCAAAAGCGTGTCTTCACACCACTAGGACAATCACTAGAATCAGCATTCAGAGAGCTTCTGGCAAACAAGATTCTCTCCTTGCCTGCAATCAGCAACTATGAACCCCAAATCAAATCACTTTGGTGGAATGATTCACACTATTGTGATTTCCATCGTAACAAGGGTCATTAGACGAACGATTGCATGAGATTGAAAAACATTGTGCAAGACATGATTGATCGAGGTGACTTAACGATAGATGGTCTCAAAACAAATGGTGACCATGGAGCCTTTAAAAATCCTCTTTCGAATTACAAGAAAGATGGAGCTTCAACCTTGAATGATACACGTGGAGCTCGTATCAACCATATCTACAACAACACCATCAATCACATATCAGCTGAAGATCATCAAGTAAACGTCATCACATCTGAGATCAACGTGATCATGAATCTATCAATGTAACAACCCGAACTCAGAAATATGTCTTAAAAGGACATACCGCGCCTAAAACTACTACACCAAAGATCCAATATGACTTGGTAAGCTAACTATGCAAAAATCCCGCTCAGATATCCATACTAGAATTGCTAAAACTATCACCCAAACATAAAAACATATTGGAACAAGCACTATTGGAAACCAATATACCTCAAGATCTGGATGCAGACAGATTTCAAGCCATGGTCGCCCATATGACAGGACCTCATAACCTCACCTTCTTAGAGCATGATAATACTTCCTTGAGTCATCCGCATAACACTCCTCTCCATATTGAAGTCATCGTTTATAAACACCAAGTACAAAGAGTCTTAATAGATGGAGGAGCTGGACTTAATATATGTACTTTAAAGCTTATCTGTGCATTAGGCTTCTCAGAAGAGTATATTGATCCCCGTAAGAAGATTACCATTAAGGTATATGATGATAAGGAGAGGTCATCTAAAGGAACCATGATGTTACCCATTCAAGTTGGACCAGTGCAAAAGGATACTATGTGTCAGGTCTTAGACATAGATCTCACCTACAATATTTTGTTAGGGCGACCCTGGATACATGAAATGCAAGCAGTGCCTTCTACTTATCACCAGTCTGTCAAATTTCCTTATGACAGACAAGAGATCTCCATATCTGCTTATCACAACCCCTTTCAACATTGCAATGCAATGGGGGCAGCCCAGGATAGTTTAGTTCCTCATAATAGAGAAAAGCAGAGATCCTTAACATCAGATCTACAAACAGCAAAGCCCGACTCATTATATGGAGATTTCAAGCAGCAAATGCAAATCAAAGACCAAGGTATGGGAGAATACTCTTTGGAACCCCTATGTTTGGCCAAATTACCAACATCACCTAGATCTTATGGATTGCCTACTACATCAACACATCTGGTAACTCAGCCCATCACCAAATTTGATGGTACCTTCATCCAATTGGGCACTCTAGTGCATGAATCAGAAGATAAGGACATTCTTAGCTGGTTATACAAAGATGAGGAAGAAGATAACAGAGCAGCTGCTCTAGACATTGTTCTACCAACACACCTATATGGAAAAGGATACTTAATCATGCAACAAATGGGATATGATGGTAAAGGACCTATTGGGAAACGCAAAGAAGGAGTCACTGAACCCATAGATCTTCCTTCACAACCCAATAGAGACAAAACAGGGTTGGGTTGTAAGATCACTTTCCTGCTAAGAAAGTTGCCACACATAATTGCAAAACCTCAATGGAAAGCAAAGAAGAAGTGCAAAGAAGAATCCTGGCAAGAAGCATTATTTGAGTCAACAGAAACAATCCGCAAGGCACGAGAATGTCAAGAACAGAAGTTACATCAGGAAAAGCTTCTAAGCCACAAGAAGGCCATATCTGCAGCAGTAGCTCATATTCAAACACCACTATCTCAAGAACAAATAAAATCATCTTTGGATACTGTTATTTCTCCCTGAGGAGGCACAATCTATGAACAAATACAAAAAGTAGAAGCAGGATCTGACACCGAATCAACAAAAACTATCAAAATGGTATCCATTATCAAAGATTTGTTTTCACCATACAACATACCTGTTTACAACATTGATAGAATCTGGGATGATGCCTCAGATACTGATTCCAATGAATATGAATGGGGTACCTGCTCAAATGCTACTACAGATATCCCTAGTAATACTGACACCATACCCCTTTCTCAGGAAGAACATAACGCAGAAGATAGATCTCTTGAATTTGGACCACAGAATATATATGACGCCGAGGAAAGCGAACAAAAGCATTATGAACAAGTCTATATGGAAGATAATACCATCGAAGACCTCGACGAAATCCTGGACTTCTTTAAAACCAAGACCAATCATGATGAAACCTCTGTCTTGACACTTACAGTAGCCAAACTTGATCCATCGAACGATTCCTTACCACTTGTCTTTCCTGACCTCATTGACTGGGATGAACCCGAAATACATGATATACCAATTTTCCCAAATGATGAGTCTATTATCCACTACCTATGTACCGTTAATCTAAAAATAGGCTCTACCAGCAAACAAAGTAACAATATAGGCAAATCAGGGAGTGCCAAGTCTCTCAGTCGCAAAAATGAAATAAATAAATGATCTGATGCTGAAAACCTATCAATGGCAGCTCTAGATCACAAAAAAGTAAAAATAAAGGATGCATCTAAGGGTGAAAACCTTTTCAAGGCACCTAAAGATGGGAGACTTGACATTCTTCCGGAGAACTTTCATGAGCGATCACCCATATTGATTGAGCCCACTCAATCAATCAACATTGGTACCACAGAAGCAGTCAAAAACATACACCTTGCAGAATCTCTGACAGAGGAGGAAAGATCAGCATTTATCATTTTCTTTAAAGAAAAACAAATTAAATTTGCTTGGTCATATGTCAATATGTCTAGAATAGATCCACACTTAATCTTGCATCACTTGTCCATCTCTCCAGGAATTAAACCAGTAAAACAAAAGCTACGAAAGATGAATCCACAGGTGGCACTCATGGTCAAAGTTGAACTAAAGAAACTATTCGATGTCAGATTCATCCGACCCATTGACTATGTAGAATGGATTTCCAATATAGTACCAGTATTAAAACCAGATGGAAGTATCAGAATCTGCACTAATTTTAGAGATGTCAACAAAGCCTGTCCAAAAGACGACTTTCCTCTGCCCAACATCAACATAATTATAGACCTCACAGTGGGCCATGCAATGCTCTCACTAATGGACAGTTTCTCAGGCTATAATCAGATCAAAATAGCCCCGGAAGACCAAGATAAAACTATGTTCACCTGTCCTTGGGGAACGTACTGTTGGAATGTTATGCCTTTTGGCTTAAAGAATGCAGGGGCTACTTATCAAAGAGAAATGACAACAATCTTTTATGACATGATGCACACATTTATGGAAGACTACATGGACGATTTACTAGCTAAATCCTTCACTAGAGCAGAACATCTCAACATCCTAACAAAGATCTTTGATCGATTGGAGAAATTCCAAGTTCGGCTCAACCCTAAGAAGTGTGTCTTTGGGGTTACATCAGGCAAGTTACTAGGCTACATCATCTCAGCTAAGGGTATTGAAGTAGATCCAGCCAAGGTATAAGCCATTATGGAAATGACACCACCAAAGAATATCAATCAACTTAGATCTCTACAAGGACGACTTCAATCAATCAGGCGATTCATCGCTCAATTAGCTGATAAAAGTCTACCATTTAACCATTTGTTACATAAAAATGTACCATTCAGATGGGAGACCAAGTGTGCAGAATATTTTTATCAAATCAAACAGTATCTGATGAATCCACCAATCCTAGTACCACCAGTTGTAGGAAAGCCACTTATCCTATATATCTCAACAACAGATATATCAGTGGGGGCATTATTGGCACAAGAAGATCAACAAGGAAAGGAACGAGCCATCTACTACATCAGCAGGACATTGAATGGCTATGAACTCAACTACACATTCATTAAGAAAGCTTGTCTAACAGTGGTCTTTGCATCTCAGAAATTCTGACATTATATGCTAGCACACACCATTAAGATAGTAGCAAAAATTGATCCTCTCAAATATCTACTCAGCAAAGAAGCTCTTACTAGACGATTGGCTAAATGGGTCATGATTCTCAGTGAATTTGATATCCAATACACAAAAATAAGAGCCATCAAAGGACAAGCAATTGCAGATCAACTAGCTGAAGCACCGCTACCAGGAAAACAAACTATGGAGATTGAATTTTTGGACAGGGACGTTCTTGCTCTTTCTACCAAACAATGGACTCTATACTTTGATGGATCCTACACCCAACACAGTTCAGGTGTTGGCATTCTTTTCATCACTCCTGAGGGACACACTATACCAAGATCATATAGGCTTATGTTCCCATGCACGAATAATGTGGCTGAATATGAGGCATTGGTTATAGGCATCAAAATGTTCATAGAATGGAAAATCACAGAGTTAATGGTCTACGGAGATTCACAACTACTCGTCAATCAGATCAACAACGACTATCAAACAAAGGATGACAAGCTACTACCCTACAAATGAATGGTGGATGACTTCAAGCAATATTTTGTACACATCACCTTCGAGCAGATACCAAGGTTGAACAACAAAGCAGCCGATGCCATGGCTGCTATCGCTTCATTACTACAAATTCCAGAGCAATAGAGTCGTTACGAGTTTCTGGTAGAGCAACTGTTCTCCCTAGCCTATGACCACTCTAAATCCCATGTCATCTATGCCTTAACTTGTTCAGATTCCCCTTTGTATGGACCGATATATGATTATCTCAAGAACAACATCTTACCCATTGACCAATCTCGTAACCAGAAACATAATTTTATCTGACAAGTTGACCGTTATACCCTTACCGCTGATACTTTGTACCGTCGAGGTCTAGATGGTACTCTTCTTTGTTGCCTTGATCGTAATGATTCTGATTCCGCTTTACACGAGCTTCACGAAGGTATTTGTGGAACACATTCAAGTGGGACTACTCTTGCTAAAAAGATTCTAAGGATGGGATACTATTGGCCTACAATGGAGAAAGATTCTTACCACTTCGCCAAGAAGTGTCCTAAATGCCAGATCCATGGCAATCTGATACATGCACCAGCACAGGAACTGCAGCCATTTACAACATCTTGGCCCTTTTGTCAGTGGGGGTTGGATTTGGCTAGCAAAATTCATCCTTCATCTTCAAATGGACACAAGTTCATCATAACGGCAACCGAATACTTCACCAAGTGGATAGAAGCAGTCCCAATGACCATAGTGACTAGAAAACAAATTGCCTCTTTTATCCTAAACTATCTAATCTGCAGATATGGTATTCCAAGTTCCATTATCACTGATAATGGATGACCTTTCAAAAACCAAGATGTCCGAGAACTATGTGAACAATTCAAAATACAACATCGGTTCTCTACACCATACTACCCACAGGGAAATGGTCAAGCAGAAGCATCCAACAAAACAATACTAAAGATCCTCAAGAAAACAATAAATGATGTAGGCAAAGATTGGCACATCCAACTCAATCCAGCACTTTGGGCATACAGAACCAGCATCCGTACACTGATAGGAGCAACATCTTTCTCATTGGTCTATGGATCCGAAGCTATTTTACCATTGGAGGTGGAAATTCCATCTCTCAGAGTCTCTCTAAAAGGCTTAATCCCAGATGAAGAGTATTGGGTCAACCGACTGCAAGAACTGGAACTATTAGATGAAAGACATCAGCATGCTTACACTCATCTCAAAGCATATCAGCAATGCATGTGCAGGAGCTACAATCATAAGGTCATCCCTCGCAACTTCAAAGTTGGTGACCTAGTCCTAAAAGAAAATCCAAGAAATCAGCAAGATCGGGAAAAGAAAGGGAAGTTTGAACCTAACTGGTTGGGTCCCTATGTCATCATATCAGTCTATGGATCAGGTACCTATCAGCTCACAACCTCAGAAGGAGACGTGCTCGAAGAACCAACTAACAACATTCATCTAAAAAAATACTACACTTGAGCAGTCTAATGCACGGAAAAAGCCAAAACAAGCAAAAAAATAAAAATAAAACCAGAAAAAGCAAATAAAAAGGTACAATAAAAGCAACTGGTGAAAACTTGGTAACAGGTGCTATTGTGAAAGGACGGCTCCTCTATTTATATCCACATCCTTATCTTCACTGTAAAACACTATCAGCCATCGCCCGACACTTAGCAAATATCCATTCAGGACATACTTAGCGTAGTCACTATCCTGGTCTATCCATATATCCTTTTACCACCTTCCACCATGGCTTGAAAATCATTGTGCATATTCACATCAAGAGGCACACTCAGTTAAAGGCAATAAATCGTCAAAACTTGCAACACATTCAAGACATCAAAACTGTTTGCAAGCCTCAGAAACAACGCATCCAATGAACAAAGCTAAACTTCATCGCAAAAACAACCACAAAGCATCACAAGAAATACCAAAGATGGATGATTTTCTGAAGTAATAAATGTTGCATTATAGCATAAAAACTTGACTATTTTTGCATTTTGAACTTTTTAAATTATTGGATTCTCTACATTTTCTCACTAAAAGCTTCAAGCTAGAGATCATGGGGCAACTCCAATATTTTCTTAGTCTTATGTCTGGGAAGCGATCATATGTACTGTGTAAATACTTGTCTCGAGACGTGATTCCAAGCATATCACTGAGGATGAGAATCCACTTTACGCATACAAATGGTTTAATCTTGTCTGTTTACACGCAATATGCACTTAGGTCATCCTGGTTCAATTATACCTTGACGCTTGTGCTATCTTGCAAAATAAAAAATCATGTAAATTTTTCTCAGGTCATTATGGTTCAATTATACCATTGTGCTTGTATAAATTTTCAACATATCCCACACAAATCAATGCTCAAGGATGACACTTATCTCGAAAGCAAATAACATATGGTTATAATAGGATGACAAATGCAGAATGAGGATGCTCCAAAAACATAGTTGCATATCATTTCAACATAGTCGCATATCATTTTAACATAGTTGCATTATCATTGTACAAGTAGTCACATATCCTTTTGCATTAGCTGCACATCATTATCATCTTACTCTTGCCTAAAGTTGCATATCATTTTACCCTCACATTAGCATCATATCATTATCATACATCTCATTTTCAAGATACATCTCACAACATATCATTATCATACATCTCATTTTCAAGATACATTTTCACAGCATACATCCTACATCATGCATCATATCATCTATCTAAGCATTGCATTATCATGAAGAAAAGAAAGACCACATAGAACATGCATCCATATAACACACCACCTGATCAAAGAAAATGGTGTCGTATATATATATATATATATATATATATATATATATATATATATATATATATATCAAAAATGATCAAAATGTACAAAATCTGTCATATCTATGCCCAATACACAATAAATACAATGATCAAAATACAAACGGAGACAACATCTCTCAAGTATGACTATCTCCTGACGGAGACGGTCTAGCTCCAGAAGTCCCCACCCCTGGATCTCCAGGGGGATCATGTCTCGATGGCCCTGTCACGTCTCAGCTCTCTAACCGCTACCCAGTCTCTCGAGATTGGCTCGATCTCGACTGTGTGAAACTCTGCACTCGGCGATCCCTAGGTACCACAGCCTCATAATGGCGATGGTAGTACTCCACCTCCTAAGCTCTCAAAGAAATCTCTCTCAGGGTGTCTCTCATCGGACCACCTCTTGTTGCTCTCTGCACGCTCACTGCAAGCTCCTCCGCTCGACCCCGCCGCTCTATCTTCGTGTCTCGCTTTGTGGTCAACTGAGCAATCTATCATTGTTGCATCAATAGTTGTGCCTATAGCTACGGTACCATCATCTGTAGGTTCCTAATCTGTGCATCCTCCACATGAGTAGGGATCCAGACCCGTAGGGGTACCTATGCGGGGGTATCCCCTCTCCCTCTGCCTGTCCTCGGTGCTGGGGCGGTAGCACATCCGTCCTCCTCCTCTACACTGGCCATGTCACCTCGTTGGTTCCCCCCACTACAGCTAGAACCTCCCCCACCCTCCCCTCTCCACCTGCTCCAATGGCCAACCCGCCTCTCCCTCTGTCCATCACCACCCGTCTAACTGCTCTCTCCAACCCTCGATCTCCTCTCCTCCCTCTATCTCCTCTCCTCCCCTGATCTCCTCTCCCTCATCATCCTCCTCCACCATCTCCATCATCCTCATCATCTCCACCTCCCTCGTCATCATCATCATCATCAAATGAAGGCCACATCTCCTCAAGATCTGATATCTTTGCCACTGCCCATGCAGCGAACAATCTGGTGAACTCATCTGTCATGCCAGCATCCAAAATCTCTGGGGCATAATCCCATATCTAGCCCGCTAAGCTCACAAACTCCTCTACCGCCACCGCATTGTCAATAGTCAGACCCCAATCTAGTATGTTCTGCCTCTGGCATGCTTACAAGCAGGCCCCCTGAGGTATACCCTGCTGCCGACCAAACTGCTGCAGAACTCTGGTGACCACAAATCTCTCGATCACGAATGGGGTCCTCTTTATCAGGTATCGAGTCATGAAAACATAGGGCATCTCCAGCCCATCCTCTGCCCATACCTCGCGCCCTGTATACGATTGCCAAGTGACCGTATCAATGTCATCCAGCACTCACCTCCAATGCTACAGTTTGCCCAGCTTTCACTGGACAACTAGACCCCTGTAACCATAGGCATAGGCACGTTCAACGGGCCTATCTCTATCTGCTAGTGGCTTGGCTGTCAGAATGTGCTCCCAGCACCATACCTATAGGAGCGTCACGCCAGCTGACAAACTATCGTAACCCAGGTATACCACCTCGTGCAAATCCCTGTACAGATGGGCTAGCATAGCTGATCCCCACGTGAACCTGTAGCCCTGTGTCACCATATCCTCTAAAACCAGCCCCCATCCCACAGATAGTCCCTTCGATCTGCGGTCAAAACATAAAAAGCCACCTATAAACCTTGCCAGTACTAATGGAAGAGGTGCATAATCCAAGTCCAGGAACTCCTGCCAAGGGATCTCGTATCCACAAACTGTCTCATCCTAGAATATGTGGCAAAGTTCCTCTGTCCCGCCCTTCTCCGACTGCTCATAAGGTAGTAGTGAACCTACTACTGGTATGCACAAGATCCTATAACAGTCCTCTGGCGTGACTGTCATCTCACTCGTGGCAAAGTGAAAGGTGTTTGTGTCGTTGTGCCACCTCTCTGCGAGTGCTGTAAGTAAACCCCAGTTCACACTGAACCGAGGCATATCCAATAAGGAGGTAAGACCGCATCTCTCAATAATGTCAAGGTCGGCATGTGCCAACTGTGGTATCAAAGTCCAAGGTCTAGGAAATCGCTCGCGCGCCTGAACCACTCCCAATCGCTCCTATCAAACAACAAAACAAGTCCAATATCAGTTTCCACATCAAAACAAAAATATCAAAATCAGAATCACATCAAAAACATGAAACAATTTGCTCATCTACATCAAGTTCCACATCATGTCATTTCATATCAACTTGTAAAACAACTCAAGTTATCAAACACCATATCAAAACTTGTAAAACAACTCAAGTCTCCACATCACATAAACTTGTAAAAACAACTCAAGTTTCCCACCCATATCAACTTGTAAAACAACTCAAGTTTCCAACTCATATCAGCTTGTAAAACACCTCAAGTTTCCAACCCATATCAGCTTGTAACACAACTCAGGCTTCACACAATGAACTTGAAACACAGTGCAACAACCAATCATGCTTTGATAAAAACAACACATTAATGCATAACTTGAAATATCGCAAATAAAAACAAGTTATACCCACACTCATATTGGACAAACTAGCAAAAACCATGACAACAGACACAACAATGCACAAATTACACCTATCCCAGCAAACTTGGCCTTACCCTATCACTTTTTCTCATTCACAAAATCACCCTATCTCGCAAAATTTTTTCCCAATGCGCTAAAACAACTTGCCTATGCGCTAAAATCCATCCACGCGCTAAAATGTTTTCTGCACGCGCTATTCTATCCACCCTATGCACTAAACTAACTCTATGCGCTAATTTATCCTATGCCCGCGCTACTTATTTAACCCTATGCACTAGTTATACTCTATGCGCTACTTCCCCCTACACATGCGAGCCTCTAAGCAGCCTATGCGCTAGGTTAACCCGATGTGCTAACCTTTTCACTTTCTACGCTACCCTGTGCCACTCATGTGCTAATACAAGACCATGCGCTAACCTAAAAACCTCAGGCGCTAACCCAGAAAATAGATGCGCTACCCTAAAAATTCAGACGCACCCAAAATTTAAACCCCCATGCGCTACAACAATTTTCATATGCGCTAAACTAAGACCCCTATGAGCTAAACCGTGAACCCCGCGAGAAAAATTCCAAAAAATTGACCAAAACGACAAAATAAAAAATCAAGAAAGGGTCAAAAAGGTTGACTTACTGGTGGTCCATATGCAGCAGGTCTCCGGTACCTCCGAACACGCTCAAAACGATGCCTGGAATACAGAATGGGCATTTTGACTTCTCTCCAAAATCTCTTTCTCAAAAGTCAACAATGCACAAATGAATCAAATCAAAGCACCTTTCCCCTTTTATAGGAGAAAAATGAAATTAGGGTTAGAGCAATGGGCATGTAATTTGCTCGCGGTCTCCCTTATACCCTAAAACGTGTAAATTATCGGGAGATGAATCAATTTAAACCTTTCACATAGCCAAAATCATACACACCAAACACGAATCATCCAATCAAATCAAAATTTTTAAAATATTGATTCATCTCTCGAGGGGGCATCACCACCAATTATTGAATCTGGGGCATCACACATCAAATCTGGGGCACGACTTGAAAATCATAAAAGTGACATTGATCATAAAATCACAACGACACACCATTTTCTTTGAAATAACATGTGCACACACGTCACTTCAAAGAGGGGCAAAATGTAGACGTATAAAAATGACCATATTTCATTTTTATACGTCTACAACAAATCTGGGGCACGACTTGAAAATCATAAAAGTGACATTGATCATAAAATCACAACGACACACCATTTTCTTTGAAATAACATGTGCACACACGTCACTTCAAAGAGGGGCAAAATGTAGACGTATAAAAATGACCATATTTCAAAATGAATATTTTATGTTCATTTCTGTGTTTAATTAAATCCACTTTAATTAAATTATCTGCATTCCTCTATTTAATTAAGTAAATTACTTAATTAAATTCACTATACCATTTAATAGGATAATTCATTTTATTCAATTAAAGCCCCTACCCACTTTTTAATTAAATTCAAATTTAATTAAAATAGTTATCCTAAATTAAATAAATCTAATTTATTTAATTACAACCAAATTAAAATAAAGCAATTTATTTTAATAAAACCTATTTTCCCTCACCCACTTGCAAAATCCTACACCTCCCACTTACCTCCTAAACCCTATTCCTAACCCCCTTCTAGACTCTTCTAATCGCTTCCAATTACCCTAACCCATCTCCTAAACTTTGTCACATCCCTAAGCAAGGGGAAGTCACTTCTCAAATCCTCAAAGTCTTTGAAAACCTTTAAAGGCTTCAACCACTTAATTTTCCAAAGTCTTCTAAACCATTAATGGTTAACTCAAACCTTCTTACATGGTTAAAGAATTTCCATAATCTCAACCTCGATGTAACTCAAGGGTCTCATCAAGCATTTATTGCTTTGACCATGGTTATCCTTAAACCTTTGCACAAGAGTTTATCCTTTGGGTAAAAGCTTTATCCAATGGATAATCCTAACCTAACCTTAACCCTTACCCCCTAAGGTAACCATAAGGTCTTCTCAAGCATTTAATGCTTCCTACCTCTCCCCTCAACCCAGTCTTATGTTGACAATTGTCACCATTTCATTGGTGCCAATTGCAAACATGGATTCCCAACTTTCAAACTCAACCCTTGATTGCCTCTTTCAATCCCGACCATCCATTGCCCTATTTTTGCTATAAATAGAGCTCTCATTCCTCCATTTTCAGATCCAAGTCTTTAGCATCTCACTTATACTCAAATCCATTCAAGCTTTCATATCTCATTTTATGTTCATCATTTAGCTTCTCTTTTAAATCAAGAATTAATCTAAATATGCTAATTTAGAGTATGTTTCTTATCATTTAGCTTAATCATTGAACTAATATAGTATGCTAGGATGGTATTGTTTACTAATCTTGTCATCGTATAGCTAGTTTATTGCAATTCTAGAATCAGGCATAGTTTAGGATGCATCTCATACTAAAACAACCAAAAAGCATCCCTCGTTCTTGCATTTGCCATCCCTAAACCATTTTGCTCAGTGATCTGAGAGCAAAAACTTTGGTTTGAGGGACCATGTAAGATAGAGAACCATGGAACCATCCTTGGGAAGCTGAGTTATACTTCATGACTCCATAGCTTGCACCAAGAAGTCCTGTGGGTGTGTGAGCAAGGCTCCATAGAGCTCCATTTTTCGCATATTGAGTTCTATCGGCCTGCTTTTCCCGCATACACTTACAATCCTATACATTCACTATCAAACACAAGAAAGGGACAACCAAAAAGGTAGCTAATGCACTAAGTAGGAGAGTTATAACTATGCAGGAGATACAATTGCAAAGTGTGGGTTTGAGTGAGCTAAAAGACCTCTACAAGAATGATAAGGATTTTGCAGAGATATATAGTGTTTGTTCTAATTTTTCTAACACCTCACATGTATCTTATTCAAAATACATGATATAGGAGGGTTTTCTATTCAAAGGTCATCTTCTTTGCATACCTCAATGTTCTGAGGCAAAATATTATCCAAGAGAAGCATCAAGGAGGTCTAGGAGGTCATTTTGGCATTGATAAGACTTTGGAGAAGGTTGATAGGTTTTATTATTAGCCTAAGTTGCAATTAGAAGTAAGAAGGTTTGTAGAGCAATGTACCATCTGCCAAAGAGCAAAAGGAACATCAAGTAATGCAGGTCTATATTAGCCCTTGGTCATACCTGAGAGGCCTTGGGAATGTTTGAGCATGGATTTTGTGTTAGGCATTCCTAGGACCCCAAGGGGATTTGATAGTGTGTATGTGGTGGTAGATATGTTCAGCAAAAAGGCACATTTCATACCTTACAAGAGCACCAATGATTCTACCTATATAGGAGGCCTTTTCTTCAAGGAGGTAGTCAGAATTCATGATCTTCCAATCGACATTGTTAGTGATAGAGATGTGAAGTTTTTGAGCCACTTTTGGAGGACACTTTGGAGAAAGTTGGGCACCAAGTTATCCTTCTCATCTTCCTATCATCCTCAATTAGATGGTCAGACAGAGGTAGTCAACTGGTCATTGGGTAACTTGCTAAGATGTCATACAAAATAACATGGGCAGACTTGGGATCTAATACTCGGTCAGGCAGAATATGCATATAATGACTCAATAAACTGTATCATAGGTAAACGTCCCTTTGAGATAGTATATGGATTCCATCCTAGGGGAATATTAGAGCTCATATATCTCAGTTCAATGGCACCTAAGAGTGCACAAGGGGAAAACTTTGCAGAAGGTATTAAAGAAGTGCATGATAAGGTAAGGCAGTCCTTACAAAAAAAATCTGAGCAGTATAAGGTTCAAGCTGATAAAACAAGGAGGAATGTACAATTTAAAGAGGGAGACTTAATGTTATCATACCTAAGGAAGGAAATGCTTCCAAAAGGGCAACCTATCAAACTCATGATGAATAAAATTGGACCTCTCAAGGTAGTGCACAAGTATGGGCAGAATGCATATGAAGTTGAACTTCCTCCCACCTTGGGTATATCTCCTATCTTCAATGTATGTGATCTCTATCCATACAAGGGAGAGTCACCAACACCTTAGTTGGACATGTCATCACTGGTTAATGAAGATTGGATAAGGGATTTGCCACCTAGTCAACCGGTTAAGTTGGAGAGTATCTTAGATACCAAGATAGTAAAGAAGACAAGGAAAGGAGTATACAAGCACTATATTGTCAAGTGGGAAGGGTTACCTGATTCAGATGCCATGTGGATTTCAAAGGAAAATATACTTTAGCATGGAGTGGAGATTGCAAATCTTTTAACTCAAGGGACTTGGGTTCTTTGTCCCAGGGGAGTCTGGTGCAGGGCACCTACACTCCAAGCATGAAATTTGTTTTCTTAAATTTTTTGTGTGTTTTATTTGTGATGTAATAATGGACCAACCATTTGGGACTCAATAGAGCCATGGTTGAGTTGTCCAATTTTTGGTTTGAGTCATTTATGTTCAAGATGTTGTCAGCTTGAGAAGTGAGATGCTTAGGTAGTTCACAGGAGAAGTACTCCAAATGAATTTATTCATGTAATATGGGTCAATTGTGTTGTGTTTAGGTCTTATAGAGTGTTTGAGGACCTTCAGAAGTCTTTAAATTCATTAGAATGCAAATTTGCATCTTGGAGTCAAAAGATGTAAAAAGTTGTTGAGCAACATTTTGTAATTTCTTACAAAAGTTGTTGAGCAAAAGTTGAATTTTTGGTAGATGGCGTGGAAATTTTGGTTGAACTAATTGATCTAACAGCTTAAAATCCAAAATTCACTTCATTTTATGAGTTGGAGGATTGGAAATGCAAGAATAAGTTTTGGGATTTTAAAACAATCTTGTTTTCTTCATCATTTGATAGTTTTCTCTTGTTTTCATTGTTTGGTACTGTCCAGTACGGACATGATTGTGTAAACTAATTTCTCAGAATGAGTGCTGATTGAATTTACTTTTCAAAAGCTTGGTATGAATTTTTTATTGTCCTAGGTTGCAGAGATTTCTTCCATTCTTTGCAATAGGTGTAAAACCCTTGCAAGTAGGGTTTAAGAGCAAAATGGCTCTAGCCTAAGCATTCTTTAATGGCGCTTGTTGAAATAAATAATAATTATGGGTTAGGGTCTATATATAGGTTTAGGATAGGATTTTTGGTTTTGCAGGTCCTTGAGGAGGAGATACAATGAAGCCCTAGGCTCACCACTGGGAGTAGGTGAGTTAGGACAGCAGGAAAAGTGAGTTTTAAGAGCACATGGGGATTGGTGCAGGACAAAGTTTCATATGGATGGAAAGACCTCTGAGTTCCCTTGAGGAATCCTAAGTTTTTGGGAGTATATTTTTTTACTAGTGAAGAGTTTTAGACCCATCTTTCAAAATCACCCGGTGAGGCCTAAACACTCAAAAATAGTGCAGCATTGGAAACCCCACTTGTAAAAATAACCTAGATGCACATTTTCAGTATTGTCTTTAACTTCCAAAAGGGTACTCAAATCCATAATTTATTTCTATCCTTGTTTGGAAATTTTTCAAACTAAGTCCCTAAAACCGCCAAGGGAGGGCTAATTCAATTAGGCCTATTTGAGCCCGGTAGAGACCTAGAAAGGCTATAAAACCAAAGAGATGGGTTTGGTGATCCTAGAAGCCTCAAAATAATTCAAAGACACCTTTTAGATACATTGTGAGCCCATTGGAAGTGGTTGTGTGTTGAGATCCTTGCAGGAGTGCTTGGAGCCCTAGAGTGGTGTGTGTGTGATTGAGGTGGCAACCTCAAGAAGTGGAGTTGATTGTCCAAAACCATTGGCTATACCTAAGAGGAAAGACAAAGAGGTTCATACCTTGGAGGTCTCATTAGCATAAACCCCTACTAAGTGCCATTGGATGGACTTGAGTAGTTGAAGGGTTGAGTAGGACAAGTCACTCAAGAAGGTGTATTGGATCAAGCTCCAAGACTCTTTGGATCAACAACCCCCAAGGAAGTCTCATTCACTTACAAGGAAGTCTCACTAACTTACAAAATGATCGGACAATGATACAAAATCAAATGAACTGCAATAACAACATCTACTAATGTTTGATGACAGTTCCAGTTAAGCACATATGTATGCTCTGCAACACCAATCTCTACTCAATACACCACACTGAAAGATGAACCCCTTGTTCACACATACATCACTCTCTGATAATGTAGACACAACCTTGATTACCCAAATTACATGACTATATCACCTATTTATACAATTCATCAACCTTGACAACAAGGTCGACTAAACCCTCAACTCACAATTATAAAATTACATCATACGATACAAAGATCAACCACTGGACTAATATAATGATATGCATGATATAATATGGACCTAAATAAAATATCCAAATGCTCATCACCACTGGTAATCATGCCAAGATCAACCACAACATGCTACACCACCAACAAAATAGCATAACACGAAGAACATCATCGATTCAACAAAAACACCAAGAACTCACACAACAATCAATGTGGATCATCAAAAAAAATAGGACACGATTAGGAAACACCAGCAAGCACGTTAGAATCATCAGTAACAGCTATACCAACAACACTTATCAAATCTTCATCGATCAACATCTGAACCTCAAGAATACTCAAACAATAACAACTGTCACAAAGAAAAGATAACTTATGAAGCACCAAATCATGAACCATCTAAAATGAAGATACATAAGACCATCCCAAACAATCTCCCAAAAAATCAGCTCAAGATTTGATCACACTGGAATATACCGGAGGAAATACTGAACTCTGCAAAGCACTGATTGGAAAAACAAACTGCAAATCGGATCATATGATATGATCAATTAAGCTTTCTGGATCACCTAAAGCAATACAAAAGAATACAATGAGACTAGAAATACTCCATACACCAAACCATGATCCCAATAAACCAATTTGCAATCACTAGAGAAATAAATTACAGGAATATGTTGACATCAATGACAACAACATATCCTAGCAGCAACAATGTCTAACACTCCCTAGTGAGATTTATAGAAAATTCATCTAAAGAAAGCATTTTTAATGTGATACCTAGGGCAAATTTGGTAGCATAAAATGTAGAAACAAACATTGAATAGTTAGGACCAAGCTTAGAAAGAATGCTCAAGATCAATTTCTTATCATCCTTCTTAGTTCCACATTGTTCCAACTACAATCTTACATATTTGAGTTTTGTAAAAAAGTCGTATAGTGTCAAAATTGGTTGGACTCAACCTTATGAATTCATTCTCCAATCGATGACCTCTTAACTCATCTGGCTTACCAAGGAGGTTTTCCAAAGTGGTCCACACTCCATTTGGTGTAGTGACAAGATTCAATGTGAAAAATAAGGTTAGGAGAGACTGACATACATAGAGTACCAAAAGCTTCATCACATTTGTTAAGCCATTTTATCTTTTCTAGCATCTCGAGGTTCAATTTCAAGTCCCATTGTAACACGATGATATCCATGTCTTTTCAGATATATTATCATCTTAGATTTCCATTCAAAATAATTATCTGGTGTTAAAATAGGAACTATAGATGCATCCATGATAGCAGAAAAGAATATTGCAAAGGATCAAGAAAAATTCAAGAAAGAAGACACACAAGACACCCCCCTTTCCACTAGTGTCAAAATTCAACACCCCCCCACCAAAAATAAAAATTACAAGGTTGGCACTTTATAATTAATGTGTTTACATGGCCTTTTATTAGATTAGAATGCTTTCTAAGCTCCAATGGCCAGAAATAGAAATTTTTAATACAAATAAATCTGATACTGTAAGTTTTTAAAAAAATCCTTATAGTTGTATAGTACTCAATACTTTTCCAACACCTATTGATTTTTTTTAAATGGAGTTTCAAGTTGAAATATATGGTTTATTGAAGAGAAAAAAAATGCAACTGACTCAACCTACAATATTTGATAGAAAGTGAGAAAAAATTTCAATGAAACCTATGTGGATGGAAAGTGCTCCTTTTCCAACTTTCCTTCAAGTACTCATTTGCGAAAATCTGACACACGAGGCAAAAATTTATGCAACTTTAAATTTTTTTATTAAATCTGCTAGTTAAAAAATAGCTCATGCCCTATTCAAAATCAATTTCTACAAAATTTACTAACTTTTTATAAACAAGAACAAAAACTTAGAAGTTTTTCGATGCTGAAAAAAAAGACCCAGAAATATTTTTCTTGCAAATGAGTGGAAGCTGGAATTCTAAAACCAAAATGAAAACAACTCCAGTAAAAAAATTCACTCTAATTTTTTTTAATTATGTCCTCCAAAGTCTAATTTTGGTGAAATAAAAGTCACATTTGACTTTCTGAAGCCTTTTGGACACTCGAGAAATGTTGAATAAGCTTCCAATATTACCCAAAAGCTACAATCATCCAGATTTCATGGGAACACATGCATATATAAAATAGATTAACTAGAAGCTTATTTTCCTTTAAACTATTATGGTTCTCTAGGTCACACGAGAATGCAAGAGAAGAGCATACTTGATTTTTAAGGAAAATATTAGCTACCTAATTGTCTCAAATCTCTCTAAAAATTTCAAAAAACAATGAGCTATATCAGAAAACATGACTTTGATACCATGTTGGATTTTGCGAGAAGCGATAACCAAGCTAGGATTTGATGTCAGTCGTAGATCATATGCACCTCCAATCAACAAATGATCGAATATCAAAATAAATGAATGAAGAGAAATCTGAAATGACATAAAAAATAGAGACAAAGAAAAGAATTTCGAGAAGACTCTCACCGAGATATCACTGAACTAGTGAAGGTGAGAGTATAGTACTTATTATATAGAAAAACAATAGTATATACATCCAAGAGGTGTATTGACTCCCATTTCCAATAAAAAGTGTGAGGTTTTACCTACTTGGTAAATGCCAAAACATGTGGCATAACCTCCTTACATGAAAACAAAAAAAGGAGTTATAAACCTGGTACATGAAGCTGAAATAGGGTGAGAAACCCAACTACCCCATAACCCACTTAGGAAATGACAAAATAGTGGTTATGTGAGGTGGCACAACAAGCCAAAAGAGGATGTGTAACTCAACTACCTATGAGTAGGTGGGAGTTACACATTTAGCTGAAGTATTTCACCACTTGTCCTCATATTAACCATGCCTAATAACCTAAGAAAGCTTAAATAATATGTGTAGGAAAATATACCATAAGGAAAAATTAAAAACCTACACTAACAGTTATATTGTTTCAATGTTGCAATTATGCACATTTATTTATTTTATTGTTGAAATTGAATTCTTTTTTTCAAGTATTTATGATATAAATTTGGTGGCTAAGCTATGTTGTCTTTTTCATTTTCAAGTGTTGGTCATTGGTTGTGATGTAACTCATCATTGGAGTTAATGGGGCTTACTTCGGCTGAGGGTATATGAGGAAGTAGATGCAAGGAAACTTTGAGGATGGGGGTATGTGTGGTTTGTGTTGCAACTATGTTCCACAACCCTCCTAATGTGTTGGCTATCTGTTAGAGGCTAACCCGCTTACACAAATAAGATGTAGTTCATTATGGACTTGTATTGGAGGACTATCCATGAAGTCATGGTCCATACCATCAAAAAAAATGAGTATACGACATTGATTCTTGGTTATTGATGGTATCATTGTTGTAAGGTGTGCTCCCTTGGTCTCCTTGTGTTGTGCAGTGCAACACTCGAGTTTGTGACATGGCTTAACCGCTTCCTATGGATTTTATAAGTCTAGTGGTTGTATCAGGCATTAATAAGTCAATCTTTTTGTGAACATGGTCACAGGTTCAAACCCCTCGCTTGCGTTGGGGGGGGGGGATTGTTCCAAGGTGTGTTCCCTTGGTCTCCTTGTATTGTGCAGCGCAATGCTCGGGTTTGTGACATGGCTTAACTGCCTCCTGTGGATTTTATAAGTCTAGTGGTTGTATCGGGCATTAATAGGTCAATCTTTTTGTGAGCTTGGTCACAGGTTCAAACCCCTCGCTTGCATTGAGGGGGGATTGTTGCAAGGTGTGTTCCCTTGGTCTCCTTGTATTGTGCAATGCAATTCTTGGGTTTGTGACATGGCTTAACCACCTCTTGTGGATTCTATAAGTCTAGTGGTTGTATCGGGCATTAACAGATTGACCTTTTGGTGCAATGGCAATGATAGGGAGCTTGATCGGGAAGTGCTCACAAGGTTAATTTTCTCAAAAGGATCAATTTGTTACCAAAGACTTATAGATTTTGTTGTGTATGATTACTCAATCTATTTGATTGTCATGATGCCAAGTACTCCAAGGTTTTCTTGCCTAGCAAACTCCCTTACTGGTGATGACTCTTGCCATGCACAAATCTACTCAAAAATACTTAATCCTTCCAACTACACCTTCTCATGCTTGGCTCTTGGGGCCTCCAACCTTAGGTTCCAGTGTGTACTAGGGTTCTTCCACATGGAAATGCAGGGGCAATAAGGTAATGTTCACCTTTGAATGCTCATCATCTTGTTTTAGGTCTATAACCCTCAACTTGTTCAAATTCATTAATAAGGCTCAACTACCCCCAAATGAGGTTGCACACTATCTATGGGTCCCAAGTACACTTGTAGGACTATTTGAAATGTTTTCATTATGTTTCATAAGCCTCCAAGTTCCATTTTCCCATCGGGTTCATGCATTCTACAAACACTGTCATTTTGTTGTGTGTTATGCAGCAGGGCTACTAGCCCATGGAGGCCTAATTGGCCTTATTTTGCTCCCATCGGTCAACGATGGTCCTTTCCACCACAAAGATTGTTTGGAATGATGTTTTAGGAGTGTATGCTCAAGAATTTTTGAGGTTTAGCCCACTATTAGTGTAGATTTAAGACTGTCCACTTTTTATGGCATAATTGGAGGGTTTTGTAGGGTTTGGAGCAAGCAATGTTTGAAAGTCTCTCTCACTCCACTCTTCAAGCCTCCTCCATGGTAAAGGACCTCTGCCACATCTCAAGGAACCTTCCCCTGCTTTTCCCCTGCAAGGAAAATGTCAAACACTTGGCAGACAAGAAGGAAAACAGTGTAATGCCTCTGTCACTGTCTTTTTACTGCCTTTTGATAGTCAACTGTTGTCATCACTTTAAACCTGCACAAGGAAGTATTTGTATAGAGAGAATACCTCAAAGAGGTCTGAGAAGCATTAAATGAACTCCTATTACATTTCCCTTTCCATTACAAGGCATGGATGATGCTTTTGGAAGCACCCCAATGAGCATTTTGCAAATACCTTATACAAAACAGTGTACTCACTATTTGTTACAAAATAGGAATGTTTGATACAATGAATTTAATCCAAAAATCCAAGGTTCTTCTTGTAGACACCTAAAATTGTCATGTCTAATTAAATAAATATTTTATTTATTTAATTATCTAAGCCTAATTCTTCTATTAATTAAATAAATCTTTATTTATTTAATTAATTCATTTATCCTCTTCTAGCCTTATTTCTCATTTAAATAAATACATTTATTTATTTAAATTACCCCTTTTTCCTAAATTAAATAAATATTTTTATTTATTTAATTGTCTTATTCTTCTATTAATTAAATAAATCTTTATTTATTTAATTAATTCATTATCTTTTTCTACACATGACACATGTCATTCATCTCTTAATTCCTACACTACCTACCTCTTTCATTATTTTGGTATTTCTTATACCTACCCTTTAATCCTAGCCGACCTCTCTTTTTACACCTCTCAATCTTAACCCTCCATTTCTTATTGTGTCTTCTATTTAAGGAGATGCTTTCTTCATTGTCAAACCCTAACTACTTGATCAATTGACTACACTACAATTCTACTTGCAACCACATTCCGTTCTTTGTTGAGCTCTTGTGCATACAAAAATCTGAGAGCAAGCATATCAAACAAGATCAATGGAGATAGGAAGAATGGAGATCTAAACCCTAGTGGATATGTGATGGTATAATCTTTGTGATTTTGAGTTATTTGCATTATCTTAGGTTATCTTCATATGTTATGGTGGATCTTTGTTCATTGTTAGGCTAGGGTTTGGTGGTTGAATCCATTTTAGTCTTTCAATATTGTTGTTTATTGCTATCCATTTTCACCATATACATTTTGGCACGCCCGGTGGGACTCTTGTCCCTTTGCATTTAACATTTTTGTTGCAGATTTTGCATTTTTGAAGTTGCAGATCGGACGATTTCGACGACATTTTAGGTTTTTTCCGCGTCTGCGAGTGTTCGGATCGCGTTTTTGTATTTCAGAGGCGTCTGTGATATCTTGGATCGCGTCTGTGTTTCTGTCATTTTCTATTTTTGTAGGTTTCCGAAAGTCGCGTCTGTGATTCCGAATCGCGTCTGTGCATCATATTATCGCGTCTGTAGAAGAAAGAGGCGTCTGTGTTCTTAGATCGCGTCTGCGAATCACAGAACCGCGTCTGTGTCGGACAGACGCGTCTGTGTCTGGTATAACAGTGTCTGTGCATTCTGTTTTGCAAATTTTTCAAGTTTTTCGATTCGGGTTTTCGGATTTTGTACTTAGGGTTCCAGATCTGGTTTATTTTTGGCTAACCTTTTGCAGATCTAGCTAACCTGATTTGTGCAGCTTGCTTTGGAGGCAAATACGTTTTTGTTGAAGGCCCCTTTTCACAAAGTCTTTTTGGGTTTTCTAAAATTTACCTAACTTGTGTGCTTGCAGGAAGGGGTTATCATTTGAAACAACCCAAACTACTAACAATTTTGTTGCAGGGCCTTGGCTAGGGTTTTTGTAATTTTATTGTGTGCCTTGTTTTCATAGCTTAGCAAACACTTCAATTGGTGCACTAAAATTGAACCATTGTCTTTTGTGTCTGGAGCAATAGGCTCTTTTTGTTTATTCTTTAGAGGGCCTGTCTTCCCGTGTGGTCATTAGGACTACTAGTGAGAAGAGAACGACCCAAGTGGTAGCAAAAGAAAAGCCATCTTCTTCCAAGCCACTATAATCAAATGTATTCATGGTGAAAACTATGAATAACGTGTGCTGATTAGTTCACACCGACACTATGTCTCCCCATAAACCCGTTTGATCAAATTTATTTGATCATTTGTAGGGCGTAACCCCTACCGGCTGGGAGCCTTCTGTATTTACAGAGCTGAAAGTGCCGCATGTATGGCCACACGAGCGGATGCCCTTACTAGCACCTCATTGTTTTAGATGCCCAAATCCTTCTAGTTGTTGAGGCAGGAGGTCGGACCTCTGGTAGCGGCCCACACACATACGGTTCTTAGTAGAGATACAAAGTTCGCCATGGGGAGTTTTCATGGGGACTGATGCTTGGCTGACCCGAGAAGTGAGTGCCGAGGGTGGAGCCAGTGAGGTCAAGCATCTAAGTATCCGCTCTGAATAGCATAGCCTCGGGGGTAAAACCCCATGTGGGATCAACAATTATTGTCCTGGCCAGCCATAAGAATTGTGCTTGACTTATGATAAACATTCAAACAATCAAGACAAAACAGCAAAACATTGTGTCTTTTGTGTCTTCAAGTGTATGCAAAAAAACTTTTACATCAAACAACACACTTTTTGGAGTCTAAACAGTCTGCAAACATCGGGTCATCAACACTGTGTCCTCTTGTCACGAAAAGCAGTCGAAAAATCAGATTTGGTCACAGCAAAACAAATTCACAGATAGGAAAGATTGCACTAAGGTTACAGAAACGCGTCTGTGTCTGTTAAAACCGCGTCTGTGTCGGATAAACGCGTCTGTGAAGTACAGAATAGCGTCTGTGTTGAACAGAGACACGTCTGTGTCTGGAAATCACGTCTGTGAAGTATACAGGCGCGTCTGTGTCCACAATTGCAAAAAAAAAAACTGTTACAGTCCCAGCAAACATCAACAGGAAAATCTCAGAACCACGCCTGCGTCAAACAGAGTAGCGTCTGTGTCTTAAAACCGCGTTTGTGAAGTATACAGAGGCGTCTGTGTCAGGATTTGAAAAGTTTAACAGTCAAACAAACAAAGAAAATCAGTTTTGGCATACTTAAGCTTCCTAGATTGTCTCTTCAGATTTCATCTAGCATTCAGCCTGTTCTAAGGTCTTACACAGTCCATCATTGCTTCATACCTCATTTTACATTCATACTTGTCTAAACTTGAGTCAAAAGGTCACTTGCTTGTCCTCACTATACTTTGTCAACACACTACAACACTTTGCTAAGTGGTCCCTCATCAAGGTTTCTTACCTTTGGGTCTCATTTGGTCTTACTTAGAGTCAAGGTCAGCTTACCTCATCAAGAGAAACTATCCTCTCTTTGGAAGTCACACCTACTCTACTACATACATACTTGGTCTTACACTTTGGACATTGCAAGTAAACTTCAGATTCATTTACATTCCATACAACTCTTGGTCTTACATACTCTTGTCATTCTTCATCTAGTTTCTCACATATTGCTAAACACCTAGTTCATGGTTGAAACCTGTCTTCAAAAATCTAGGAGAATAGTCAAAGAAGCTCAAGGGTCCGTAAACATGAGTTCTTATGAGTATGACAATGATGTCTTCTACAATCCTGAGCACACTACATTACCAGACATGAATGTTTATAGACACAATCCAAATGTGGAAAGCGCAAACACTATAAACAACAATGCTACACTCAATGATAATGTGGACAATTCTTCAATACTATCAGCAGACATACAAGAATCTATAATGGATCCTCAATTCAATAGATTGGTTGAAGAGATAATGAGGAGAGATCGTCAATACTTTCTAAACATGATGGCACAAAGTGGAGCCAAAATACCGCATGATTTTGACTTATCTCAACTTATGGAAAGTAGACCTTCACAACAAACTCAACTTAATAGTGGAGGACCCAATAATATGATGCCGGAGTCACCATCAGTTTTGCTTCAGAAACCAGCGATCCCACATACACAAGCTCAAATGCATGATACTTACACTCAAAGACCATCATGGAGACCTTATGTTCAAACACATGCTCAAGATATGGGTCAATTAAGACAAGTGGATACACAAGGACATCCTCAAAATTTTGACACAAGGAGACCTCATGTCAAAATTGGGGGCAACACAATGGAAAATGAAAGGCCTATTGAATATGGTTTATACACACAAAACAGATATGGGGTCCCTCAACAAGAAATTATGCCAAGTGCTCCATATATGTCGCAACAATATAGACCTCCATATGGACATGTCTACGATCAGTATCATCCATATATGCAACAAGTTCCCCCTCAAATGGGTGTTTCAAACATGGGACATGCTACAAGAAATCCATCTCCTCCCAAAAATAATTTGGAGCAACAAATTAGAGATCTACAAAAGAAAGTGGAAGACATGGGCACATCAAAACCCACATATACTATGAGAGATATATGCCCTTATCCATTTGATAAGAGCATTCCAATGCCTCCGTTTCCTCCGCACTTTGCAACACCAAAATTCGACAAATATAGAGGGAGAGGAGACCCCAAGGCACACATAAGACAATTCTTCACAGCTTGCATTGAGGTAGCGGCAGAAGAAACATACTTGATGAGGTTGTTCCCACAGAGATTAGGTGACCAAGCTATGGAATGGTTTTCTCAATTACCTCCTGGTATCAAGTCATGGGGCGACTTGGCAGAAGCATTCATTCAACATTTTTCTTACAACATTGAAACAGATGTCTCAGTTACTACCTTGTGCAATACTAAACAAAAGGAAGGAGAATCTTTCGCGTCATTTTTACAAAGATGGAGAAAATTAGCTAGCAGATGCTCTTGTGAAATCCCGCAGAAACAAATGGTGGAGATGTTCACACAAAATGTTAACAAGGCTATTGGCTATGATCTCAAAAAAGCTTGTTTGTCTACATTCAAGGATGTCATTGAAAAGGGCCTAGCAACAGAAAAGGTCTTGATTGAACAAGGAGTTATCAAACTATTCAAAGAAAACAAAGAGGACTTTAAGGGAAAGGACAAACCAAAATTTTGGAACAAGAACAAGAACACAGTTAATGATGGTGTTGTGGATGCCAACACAGTGAGACCAAAGTTCGTCTTTTCTGGATCAAGTTCTACCAACAATCAAGTGAACAATCAAATAGCTGCTAAACCACGAAGGAAATATACTCCATTGGGAGAACCACTTGAATCAGTATTCAAAAAGCTGGTAGCAAACAAGGTGATCACGGTCCCAGACTTTCCTCCATATGAACCAAAGGTAAAACCGAATTGGTGGAATGATGATGAATATTGCGAATTTCATAAGAGCAAGGGTCACAAGACAAGTAATTGCCATCGATTGAAAAACATTGTACAAGATCTCATTGACAGAGGAGATATTGAGATTGAGGGACATTCATCTAACCAAGAGCATGAGGTGTTTAAGGAACCATTCCCAAAACATGACAAGGGAAAAGGCAAAGTCACAGATGATCAAGCCAATTACACTAGAGCATCTTACAATTATGATTCCACTATTAATCACATCTCAATGGACAATCATATTTCTACCATTACTATCAAAAACAAAAATCCTGAGAATCCTCCTCAGCGACCCAAAATTGTCCTAAAAGGTGTGGGATCTTCATCCACATCTACCTCTGAATGTCATGTTACAACCCGTCGAGGTAAGATCACATTGCCAGGTACCTCCACTAAGAATACCAATCCTTCATCAACCAAGCCTGAGTACGATCTTGTAGAGCAATTAGGGAAAACACCCGCACTCATTTCTATTCTTGAGCTCTTACGTATATCTCTTGCACATAAAGCTGTCCTTGACAAAACCTTGAGAGATACTGCTGTCCCTACTGATCTAAACGTGGACCAGTTTCAAGCCATGGTGGGATACCTATCCGTTCCACACTCCCTCACATTCACAGAAGCCGATGACGCCTCCATAAGTCAGCCTCATAATGCACCTCTACATATTGAAGCCTTCATACATAAACACCGAATAAAATGAGTCCTGATAGATGGAGGAGCAGGTCTTAATATTTGTACATTGAGCACCATCCGACAATTGGGATATTCTGACAAAGCTGTGAATTCTATGAACCAAATTACTATTAAGGCTTATGATGATGAAGAGCGTTCGTCCAAGGGCACGGTCATCTTACCACTAAGAATAGGGCCAGTCACGAAGGACGTGGTTTGTCAAGTCCTGGATCTAGACCTCATGTATAACATATTGTTAGGACGTCCATGGATTCATGAAATGAGGGCAGTCCCATCAACGTACCATCAGTGCATAAAGTTTCCTCATAATGGAGTCGAGGTAACGGTCAATGGTGATCCAAATCCATTCATATATTGCAATAACTTGAGATCACATACTGAGACTATCATTCCTAGCAATCGTGAGGCTACTCCTTCTTCACCATATATTGATCCTGAGTCATTAAAACCCTCGACGTCCAAACAAGGTGAACTTAGAGCCAAGTTTCAAGACAAAGGCATGGGAGAATACACTCTGAATCAAACAATGTTCTTACGACAAGTCATGAACTCCCCCAAGGAATATGGGAGGCCACATCCTAATAAGCAAATCTCCATCATGCTACTCAAATGGGATCCTACCGTCTTTCAAAAATGGGGCGAACTAGAGGAAGAAACTTTATATAAAATGCTATATAAGGACGCTGAAGATGATACACGTGATCAAATTATAATACCCTGTGAAGACTATGGCAAAGGTTTCAAAATTCTACAAAGATTTGGGTATGATGGAAAGAGTCCTCTCGGACTACGCAAAGAAGGTGTCATGGAGCCTCTACAACCTGAGCTAACTACAAGAAGGGAACGCTCTAAGGGGCTTGGTTTTCTAAATCCCAAGATTCAAAATAAGAGAACAAAACAGATATGGCGAGTCAAAGTGGCTGAAGTTCAACAAGAGGATAATTATTCCACAGATTCCAATGAGTGGGAATGGGGTTCAGACAAATCCTCCAGTGACTATGAACTCAATGAGACATTTAGAGAGCCAGATGAACCTATAGAGGAGGAGGAGTTTTACAAGAAATTCAGAGTCGGTCAAGAACCGACCCATAAGGATCCCGCACAAGCTTCGTTTCAAGGCCCTAGGTCAGGATCACATAGGATGAGGACACCTGTCCCTGAGGGTGCTACTAGTGATGATAATTTGGACTCACTCACGATCGACACTGATGAGGAGAGTGCCATTGACGACCTCGATGATTACCTTGACATACCTGAATATAACCACATCTTCACTATTAGCCTTGCGGACTCTAAAAACACTAAAGACCTTCCCCTCGTTCACCCCCAACTCATTGACTGGGATCAGGATGGACCACCACAGTTTGATACATTTCAAAATGACGAAGCTATTGTTGATTATCTTGGCATTTGCGATGATCTTCCTCTTGGAGACCATAAAGCAGGATATGCCATAGAGCTTAATAACATGGCATACTTTGGTGAGGGTGTCGGGCCTTCTAGTCGCAAAAATGTGAAAATAAAAACAAAACAAGGGTCTTATGGCGAAAACCACACTGTGGCGCTCTCTGACTCTAAAAAAGTAAAAAGAAAGGACGTATCTGAGGGTGAAAACCTCTCTGAGGTGCCCGAAGATGGAAGGCTTGACATTCTCCCAGCATCATACGAGGAAAAATCATCCATGTTGGTAGAGGAGACTATAAGGACAAACATTGGTACAGCAGAGGTTCCACACAACATATTTTTGGCTCAATCATTGACAGAGGCCGAGAAAGCAAGGTTCATAAGCTTCTTTAAGGAACGACAAGTCAACTTCGCATGGTCTTATGCTGATATGCCTGGACTAGACCCCGACTTAGTAATGCATCATTTAACAGTCAAACCGGGGGCAAAACCAGTAAAACAGAAATTGAGGAAAATGCATCCACAGGTGGCATTGCTAGTCAAGGCAGAGCTGGAGAAATTATTGGATGTCAGATTCATACGCCCAATTGATTATCCTGAATGGATTTCCAATTTAGTACCTGTCAGCAAACCAGATCGCAGCATCCGAATATGTACAGACTTTAGGGATATCAACAAGGCTTGTCCGAAGGATGATTTCCCATTACCAAACATTGATTTAATTGTTGATCTCACAGCAGGCCATGAGATGTTATCTTTAATGGATGGATTTTCTGGATATAATCAGATCAAGATTGCACCTGAAGATCAACATAAAACATCATTCACTTGTCCATGGGGAACCTTCTGCTGGAATGTCATGCCCTTTGGGCTGAAAAATGCAGGTGCCACGTATCAACGAGCCATGACTACTATCTTCCATGATCTCATGCATGTAACGGTGGAAGATTATGTTGACGACCTTTTGGTTAAATCAATAGACAGAAATACACACTTGGATATACTTTCAGTTACTTTTGATAGGCTGGAAAAATACAAGGTAAGATTAAACCCAAAGAAATGTGTCTTTGGAGTAACCTCCGGGAAGCTCCTAGGATTCATTGTGTCTAAAAGAGGAATAGAAGCGGATCCAGCAAAAGTCAAGGCTATCTTGGACATGCCGCCACCCAAGAATATCAGTCAACTTCGGTCTTTACAAGGGAGACTCCAGTCCATACGAAGATTCATAGCACAACTTGCAGATAAGTGCAATCCTTTCCAGCACCTGCTACACAAAAACATTAAGTTCAAATGGGATGAGAACTGTCAACAGGCTTTTCAGGCACTCAAAAACTATCTTTTGAACCCGCCAGTTTTGATGCCACCAATTCCGGATCAACCATTGCTACTTTACATATCAGCTACTCCAACATCGCTGGGGGCACTCCTAGCACAGCAAATACCTGACGGCAAGGAAAAAGCAGTCTACTATATCAGTCGCACATTGGTGGGCTATGAGCTAAACTACACACCAATTGAGCGTGCATGTCTCGCTGTGGTCTTCGCTTCACAAAAATTATGACATTACATGCTTACTCACAAGACCAAGTTGATTGCCAGAATTGATCCACTAAAATATCTTCTCAACAAAGCTACACTTACTGGGCGACTGGCCAAGTGGGTAATGATTTTGAGTGAATTCGACATTGAATACGTGGACAGAAAAGCAATCAAAGGACAAGCCATCGCAGATCAACTGGCAGATGCTCCCATGATAGATGATGTTCCTCTACAGTCCGAATTTCCAGATGAGTCCATTCTAACAATATCACCTGCAAAGCCATGGCAACTATACTTTGATGGCTCATACACACAGCATGGGGCAGGAGCGGGTGTACTCTTTATAACTCCCCAAGGCGATTCTATACCAAAGTCATACCGCTTATCATTTCCTTGTACCAACAATATAGCGGAATACGAGGCATTAACAACTGGGTTAAGAATTGCAGTTCAGTGGAAGATCCAAGAACTTCGTGTTTTTGGGGATTCTCAACTTGTCATCCGTCAAGCAACTGATGATTATCAAACAAAAGATGAAAAGCTAATGCCTTACAAACAACTGGTAGATGATCTGAAACAACACTTTGCAAAGATAGAGTTTGAGCAGATACCAAGAGAACAGAATCGTGCTGCTGATGCCATGGCTACAATTGCTTCGCTCATTGATCTGCCACAAAATGAGACCTGCTATGAGTTCCTGGTTGACAACCTGCTGATTCCATCATATGAGATCACTCCTACGGAAATGATATGTGTTGTTGGTCCTGAATCCCAGTTATATGGTTCCATATTCACATACCTTCGCGACAATATCTTACCTCCCGATCTATCGAACAACCAACGCCGCACTTTCATTCGCCAATCCTCCCGATACGTTATCCTAGCTGATATTCTATACTGACGAGGTCTAGATGGCACCCTCCTTAGATGTTTAGAGAGTGACGAAGCTCAAATTGCGTTACGAGAAGTACACGAAGGGATATGTGGTCCGCATACTAGTGGTCCTACCTTGGCCAAGAAACTCATCAGGACTGGATACTACTGGCCTACTATGGAAAAAGATGCATATCAGTTTGTCAAGAAGTGTAAGCAGTGTCAAATTCATGGAGACCTTATACATGCACCAGCACAGGAACTACAGCCACTTGCATCTCCTTGGCCCTTTTGTCAGTGGGGACTCGATCTCATAGGCAAGATTCACCCTCCTTCTTCCAACGGACATAAATTCATTATCACAGCCACAGAGTATTTCACAAAGTGGATTGAAGCTGTGCCTCTCACACAAGTTACTGGGAAACAAATCGCTACTTTCATCCTGAACTACATCATTTGCCGATATGGGATTCCTACTTCTATTATCACCGATAACGGGCGTCCTTTCAAGAACCAGGATGTTCGTGAACTCTATGAGCGCTTCCATATCTCTCACCATTTCTCCACACCATACTACCCCCAAGGTAATGGCCAAGCTGAGGCGTCTAACAAAACAATTCTCAAAATCCTTAAAAAGACAGTCGACGACGTTGGCCGTAACTGGCATGTCCAACTCAATCCAGCACTTTGGGCCTATCGTACCAGTGTCCGCACACCTACAGGAGCTACACCCTACTCACTTGTCTACGGTGCTGAAGCCATCTTGCCTATTGAGGTCGAGTTACCTTCTTTATGGGTCTCCTTGAGAAACATAATCAACGATGAAGACTACAGGGTCTCTCGCTTACAAGAACTAGAACTGTTGGAGGAACGACGACACACTGCTTTTAATCATCTCAAGGCTTACCAACAACGAATGAGTCGTAGTTACAATCACAAGGTCAAGCCTCGCACATTTGAGGTAGGTGACTTAGTCCTCAGAGAGAACCCCAAGAATCAGCAAGATAGAGAAAAGAAGGGCAAATTTGAACCCAACTGGCTTGGTCCTTACATCATCACAGCAGTATATGGATCTGGGGCATATCAGCTCTCAACTACAGAAGGTGAACCCTTGGAGGATCCTATCAACAGCATGCACCTTCGCAGGTTCTACACATAAGCTCTTCGGAACATCCTAATTCAAAAATACAAAAAAATCAAAAAAAAAATCAAAAATACAAAAAAAATTATAAAAACAAAAAAATCGTTACTTGGTGAAAACCTGGCAAACAGGCGCCTTGTGACAACAAAAAAATTGAAAAATTGAAAAAAGTAAAGAGAAATAATTTCGTCCAACGGTGAAAACCACTTCGGTGGCGCCCTGGGCAAGTACCATGGTGAAAACTGGGTTCCCAGCGCCATGCGTAGGGACTTTGCTCCTCCCTCCTTCAGGATTCACTTTCATCCTTTCACTTTGCACACACTCACAACTTATTCGCTCACAATAAAATTGTCTATTCCCATCATGGCTTGTTATTGATCTACCTAAGATTGGTTAGCCATCCATAACCCTCCCCTTTCACTCCCTTTTCCATCCATACTAAATCAGATCCTATCTGTGACTACGGCCAATTCCTACGTCTAGTAATGGGTGTGGAACTAAGAACATCACATGTTTCGAGGAGTACAGTTTCTTTCAGCTTTCTTCAAGTCTATCCGCGCACAATCCGCAATAAAGCAGCATTTGCATCGCAGATCCGCAATAAAGTTCCATCTTCTCTGCAATAAAGTATCAGTTTCATGGATTCAGTCAGTTTCAGATGAGACACAGCAGCAACAATGGGCTTCAACAAAATCAAATCTTTCAACAGACTCAGACAACATATGGTTCAGTGCTATCGATCCTTTTTGTGAAAGTGAACATTGTGACCACAATCGAATAAGACTTAAACACGTGACAAGAGACACTAAACTTGGGGACTACAGTGGATGTTGGTGTCGAGTCTTGGTTTTCTTTTGATTTTATCTTTTGGTGACATGTCTTTTAGCTTTTCCAGGATGTCTTTGACTAGAGATTCTATCTCCAGGATGTCTTTGACTAGAAAGGCGAGGATGGGGTATCGTCACCTATTTGCATTTGCTGTCTGTGGATTGTCTTTTAGTAATGCTATGACTTGTCCAAGGATATGAGGACGCTGTGAGTCTAGTATGAACTCGGGCATTCCTTGTTTGTGACTGTCTTATCTCCATGCAAATAGGTACAATGACTTTCTGGGCCGAACAAATGCCTCGATTGTCATAACCTATTCTGCCATTATAAAGCTCAATGATGATAACGCACAAGAAGCTCTTTCACATTCATATCTTCTGTCTTCCATCCCCCTTTCTTGATTGGCTTCCATTGTCCTTCTCGAGTCCGCGTAGCCCGCTATCACATGACTGAGTATAATGACACACCAAAAACATTTGCATTTCATGTAGTTGCACCTGCATCACCACATATAAGCATTTCATACATACATATAGATATCACAATTGCATCACATCCTGCATACAACACATGTTAGCACATCTCACATTTTCATTAAGTAAATAATCATTTGCATTATCATATTCATTTGCATTACATACATTCACATTTGTATCATGCATCACATATACAACATAAAAGAACAAAAATATATTGCATTGCATCATATAAGCATCTATATCATAAAACAGGTATCACATAAGAACATTTCATCACATAAGGTACACATGCATATAGCTGCCGCAGAAATGAATCATCTCATATATAATCAAATGTGTCATAATACAATGATGTCAAAAGAATCATATGGCTACAAAAGAATCACCCGCAGGTGTCTACAATACAATAATGGTACATATACTGATACAATGGGAGCCCACTATAGCTATGAGGAACTCCCTCCCTCGGAGCCGCCTCGCCTCGATGGAGTCTGAGCTGTAGATGGACCCGCCCCAGGATCCCCCTGTCTCTCTGGTGGTGGTGGAGGCCCCATAACCCCACCGCTGGATGCCTATCTCCTGCGACTCCCTCCCGTAGCCATCGCTGTGCGCGACGATCTCTGGAAGCTCCTAGCCCGCTGATTTGCTGGCACGGCTACATAGTATAGATCCCTCCAGTAGGTGATCTCCTCTCCCGCTCGCAAAACATATGCATAGCCTGCCCCTGCATCCTTTGTTGCCCGCCTACCTGCCCTCAGAGCTGTCTCGGCCTCTGTGTATCTCTGGATGGCCTGATCCCTCTCCCGCTCTGTGTCTCGGACCCTGATCCTGAGGTGGTTCCTCTCTCGAACCAAATCCTCAATCTCATCTGCCTGGCCCTGGCAGATCTCCCGCAGCCTCACCACCTCATCCTCCTCAGAGTCTCCACTCTCCGCCTCTGCCTGTGGCTCCTCCTCTACAGGTGCCTGTCTCTGTGCCTCTGCCTGCACCTGTCCCTGTGCCTGTATAGGTACCTGTGGCTGTACTTGTCTCTGTCCCTCTGGCTGCACCTGTCTCTGTCCCTCTCTGGGACCCTGTGCTGCTGGCACCTGTAGGGGCAGTCCACCCCGTCCTCTCACCACTGGAGCTGCTCTCTCCTGTCCTCCCTCCCTCCGAGGTGCCACCCGCCTCTCTCCCACCACTCCCCTCCGCCTCCGCCGGCCCCTACCTCCATCCCCTCCTCCATCATCATCCTCTCCTCCACCCTCTCCATCTAGTGGCTCTGTCGGATCTGTCAATCTGGGAAATGGATGCTCTGCCCAGTACGCAGAGTACTCTGCGTCCATCCCTGCCTCCTCTACCTCTGGCCACATGTCCCATGGCATCGGCATCATCTCCGCTAGCTGCATCACTGCCTGATCATATGATAGCAGTGGGCCAAACTGTACCTGATCTCTGACCGTACGGGCATACATGCCCGAGCCTCGTGGCATCCGCTGGATCCGCCCAAACTGCCTGCATACCCTGTCCACCAGCTGTCTCTCTAGTATATAGGGCATCCGCCCAATCAGGTACCTACTCCGGAAGGTGTAGGGCAGCTCCACTGCATCATCCTCCCACTCCTCGCATCCTAGATACGACCTCCAGATCACCATGTCAATATCATCAATAACTCTCCTCCAGTGCTCCAATCTCCCAATCCGAGGCTGGGATGTAATCATGGAATACAGGTGCACGAAACTCTGTCCCTATCCTCTGCCTCTGAAGTGAATCGGCCGTGTGATGGGAAGGTGCTCATAGGCCCACACCTGCAAGAGAGTCACACCGCAGCCCAAACCCACTGATCCATGGTATACAAACTGATGCAGCTCATAATACAAATGTGCTAGGACACATGGCCCCCATGCATACCTAGTGTGCTCTGCCATCAGCGTCTCCAATGCCCCTCCCCAACCCACCGCCAATCCTCGTGTGGCCCTGTCTGGACACAAATATCCACTGATAACTCCCCCAACAACTGCCGGCAATGCTAATCCTGTGGCAGTCATGGTGTCCCAGGCTACATGACCTGCTCGCATCTCCAACTCAGGATCCTGAAAAACCCGTCTCAATGCCTCCCTGTCACTGTCACGGTCGTAGGGGATCAACTCTCCATCAATAGGAACATGTAGAATCCTATATACATCCTCTAATGTCACTATCATCTCACCCATCGGCAGGTGAAACGTGCATGTCTCTGAGTGCCATCTCTCGGCCAACGTAGTCAGCAACCCCATGTTTGCCCGAAACTCGGGCACATAGAGCATATGTGTGAGACCCATCTCCTCAATGGAAATCATGTCCTGAATCGACAACTCTGGTCGCAGTCTCTGAGTCGATGGGAATCTCTCCCGTGACTCCAACATCGGCAAATACTCCTGCAGTCAAGCGACTCAATCATGTCAGTTATCGTGGCATTCACTGTTTATCACAAAATGCTACTCGCTACCTAAATGCATATGGCTATCTACCCTAGTGACACTCACTGTTCATCACAAAGTGTTGCTATCTACCCTAGTAGTGCTCACTGTTCATCACAAAGTACTACGTGTGTGACATTCCCTGTTCATCACAAAGTGTCACTCACATTCGCACTCCCTGTTCATCACAAAGTGCTGCCTATCCTGGTGCTCCCTGTTCATCACAAAGTGCCTTGATCTATCCTAATCTTCCTAGAGGACCTGCTTGAGTGTATCCTCTCAGCAGCTTATCCAATCGACAGCGTATGTTCATCACAGAACTGCCGATTTGACCTAAAAGACTAAAACCGTGCATTTAAACACACAAACGCACCTTTTCAACACACACGCGCTTTTAACTCATAAACGCGCTTATAGACTGCATACACGCGCCTCTGCAACACAGACGCGCTTTCTGAACACAAACGTGCCTATGCCAGACACAAACGCGACCAGGGAACACAGACGTCCCTACATGACATAAACGCTATTAAAAATCACAGACGCTTCTACATTTCACAAACGCGTCCGCATTCAACACAAACGCGGTTCCAGGCACAGACGCGCCTGGACCCGACACAGACGCGCCTGGCGCTGACACAGACGCGGTTGCGCGTTTTTGCACTTTTAAACTATCCTATTCCTAGCGCATTTATTGCTCCTAAACATGCATTTATGACAAAACTCGAAATGCGTGAAAGTACGCGGAGGTTTTCGGGTACTTACCGGCTCTCCTGCATCGGCTGGTCGCTGGAATCGGCGGACACGGTCGAATCTATGAATGAATGCCATCGCTGCTGACTGCTGCTGCTCTTTTCTCGCTCTGCACTGTGATCTTCTAAGGGTGTGGATGACAATGAGGATGTCTTTTGCCCGTGGTCTATCTTATAGCCTAGCCTAGCCCTCGCCTGCATTTTCCCGAGTCCGTATTCTTCATCCCGTGACTCTCTCACTCTATTCGCTCAACCCATTCTATCCCGTCTTTCTTATCGAGAGATTGTCTGCAATCTTTTCAGACATTTTCATCCAATCTCTCGAGGGGGCATATAATTCCCATTTTGGGGCAACTCTGTATCAGTTCATCTTATCTTCTTTGAAACAACGCGACAAGCCGCATTGTCTCAAAGAGGGGCAAAATGTAGACACCTAAAATTGTCATGTCTAATTAAATAAATATTTTATTTATTTAATTATCTAAACCTAATTCTTCTATTAATTAAATAAATCTTTATTTATTTAATTAATTCATTTATCCTCTTCTAGCCTTATTTCTCATTTAAATAAATACATTTATTTATTTAAATTACCCCTTTTTCCTAAATTAAATAAATATTTTTATTTATTTAATTGTCTTATTCTTCTATTAATTAAATAAATCTTTATTTATTTAATTAATTCATTATCTTTTTCTACACATGACACATGTCATTCATCTCTTAATTCCTACACTACCTACCTCTTTCATTATTTTGGTATTTCTTATACCTACCCTTTAATCCTAGCCGACCTCTCTTTTTACACCTCTCAATCTTAACCCTCCATTTCTTATTGTGTCTTCTATTTAAGGAGATGCTTTCTTCATTGTCAAACCCTAACTACTTGATCAATTGACTACACTACAATTCTACTTGCAACCACATTCCGTTCTTTGTTGAGCTCTTGTGCATACAAAAATCTGAGAGCAAGCATATCAAACAAGATCAATGGAGATAGGAAGAATGGAGATCTAAACCCTAGTGGACATGTGATGGTATAATCTTTGTGATTTTGAGTTATTTGCATTGTCTTAGGTTATCTTCATATGTTATGGTGGATCTTTGTTCATTGTTAGGCTAGGGTTTGGTGGTTGAATCCATTTTAGTCTTTCAATATTGTTGTTTATTGCTATCCATTTTCACCATATACACTTCTCAACACTCTTTACCTCACTCCTATACCTCTGCCTCATTGATTTGTCCATTCCAAATTACTTTTGGATGACAATCTTGAGTTTTAATCATGAACTAGCCTAGTTGCTCCAACTTGCCTAGTTCACACTCAAATGCATCTTCAAACCATTCTTCTAGCACAAAAAGAGAGGAATGTACATTATATACATATGGATCAACTTGGAAGAATCCATTAGAGGGATCCCAGACCTGGATCAACCAAGTTGACACATTTTACAACTCCAAACCCCTGGCAGGGCAACAGATACACAGTTTACAAATATTTTTGAATAAGCACCTTGCAAATGGAAAACTAATGAAACAATTACATGAGAAGCCTTTTTACATCAACATCTCAACTTCCAAGAAGGTACAATATGGATTTGTACAACTATAGTACAGACTGCCCTTCAAAAGGAAAATAAAACAGTCATAAAAGCAAAAAAACTTGATTTCTATTAAGTTTCACTTGTAAGAATGATCACCAACCCTTCAAAAGGAAAAGGGAGGCCTTATATAGTTTCTCCAGTTTGTTTCCATGCCCTTGTACGGACAAGAGACTTCAATAATTACATTTCTCTAGAAAATGACAATTTTGACAACTTTCTTAAGCCAAATGACAACTTTTCTTGCTCACAAAGGCATTTTTGACAACCTAGCCTTATAAAATTGCATAAACAACTTAGACATTCTTAGAAACACTAAACAAACATGTTTCAATTCTCTTGAAGACATTAGGAGACCTTTTTGGCAATTTTTCACAATTTTGCCAAAAATTGTCAACTCAAGGCCTAAAAGGCAAAACTTGATCTCTAGAGCCCAAAATGAGATCAAAACCACTAAACATGATCCAAAACAACCTAAAACAACAAAATCAACCTAACACAAGACTTTACAAACATAAAAGCATTAAATACCCAAAAATGGGAGTTTTACTCAACTAGGTGCTCCTGCACCAGGCAACCACACTTGTAACAATCATGTCATCATCGTAAACTAATATGTAAGCCTTGCATTGTTATCCTTGTGATGTGAATGCAAATGTATATGTAAAAATAAATATTCTTCTTTGGATATAGTTGGAAATGAAATGTTTAATCATGCTTGGAAAATGTAAATTATTTTATCCATGTGGATTGTAGCATCAATCATGCTAGTATATTTTAAGTTGAGAACTTATGAGTAAGGCATGTACTATAAAATAATAATGATGCTTGAGGAATTAGATGTTTTGTGTTTCTCTTCTATCATATTAGTAGATGATTAAGTTCTTTGATGTTGGCGACAAGAAGTTCAGTGTTTGGTTAGTGGTATATGATCATCTTGTATTTCATGACATCTATAATTAAGTCAATTTCTAGTGGGGGAGAATGTAATGCTTCTTATTCCTATCCCTAAGATGTTATATTGAGAATTGGATTGTATGTGTGTTGAAATACTGGATTGTAGTGTTTTGATACTATTCTGATGTATACATGATAGTGGCATGACATTATGTAGGTCTTGTCTATTTGATGTATGGTGTTGTACCAATCAAGATGTTATCTTGTGCTTCAACTATTAAATGCATGTAATAGGTACACATAATGTGGAAATTGAGTATGTAGGTACACACAATTTCTCCACCTAAATTGGTAGGCCTGAGTGATTCCCCAATGGTGGTTAATTCAAAGATGTCACACTTCATTTGGTTATAACTAATAATACCCAAATCAAGTATAATATATATCATGTTTGACCCTATGCTAATCCAGATCTTAATCGAAGGCGATTCTAGAGACCATCTATGTTATGAGTTACCAATAAATGTCTAATTTAACTTTTTTTGTTTAATTTTATGTTTTCCATAAACTAAATGGAATGGTGTGGGTATATGGACTTAATTGTAATTTAAATATGAAAAAGTACTAAATGTGTATTTAAATATTTTATTTCACTTGGGTGAAATGTGTATTTAAATATTTTATTTAACTTGGGTGAAATGAGGATTAAATAAAGTAAGTCATTTTATTTCCAAAAAAGACCTTTGCGAATTTCTATTTATATTGAATTTAATTGTATGTATTAAACTATATCATCATTTTGCAATTATTTCAAAAAATATTTTTAGAAGTTGCTTATTATAGAATTTATTTGTTGTTTAAAGTTATAATTTAGACTGAGTTAAAATGTTTATCTAAATGTTAAACTTTGAAAGAGTGTTGTGGGTTAAATTAAAATTTTAATTGAAAAATAAGGTAAACGAATTGGAGTTGCATATATATTCTCTTTTATTTAATTGTGGAAATTAAAAGGGTTACATATATATTCGTCTTCAAATTTTACTTTGGCGATAATTAAGAAAGAGGGAAATAGCATAAGAAGAAAAAGAAAAAAGAGCATATAGAATAAAAAGAAAATAGAAAAGGGTTTTTTCATCTATTCATTTTGTTTTGGGAAGAAATTGGGCTTTCCACAAAAACCCGGGTGTTTGTTTGTTTGGACAAAAAAGTGAGGTAAGTTCCTCTATTCTTATCCACTGTTCATTGTTTTTTTTTGCAATTGATTTGTATATGATTAGGGAAGTATTAAATCCTTCAATTTCATTTTCAAAATTAAAATTGGAATATAGATTAATTGTTATTTTATTTTTTTGAAAACCTCTAAAATGTACCCTCATATTGCCAAAAAAATTCAAAATGCTTAGATTTTGAAGTTTATTTCATAGAATAGGTGTTGTGCAGTTTTAGATCGAATAGTACTTTTAGATTTTGTGAAAATGAAAAATTCAAGATATTTTAATGGAGTTTATGACTAATTTTTTGGTTTTTGGTATTGAAGCAACATTATAAAATCTGAATTTGAATGATTTGGAATGGAGATTTGAAGTTTCCTTTGCGAAATTGAATTTTAGGCCATTTAAGATTATGTTGATTTTTTTTACGATCCAAAATTATTGCCTCATTTTCATGCCATATTTTTATGTTGGTTGGAAATTGTGGCGAACCTAGGGCCTAGACCCTATTTATATTGAGTTCTTTAGATATTTCCTCCATTGGTAAGTATGCCCAATGTGAGTGTGTTGGGTTATGTCATTGGTGATTATGCCCAATAGTGACTCTTAGTCTGCTCCATTAGTGAATGTGGCCAATGGGAGTGCCTTGTATCTTATTGGTGTAGTGCCACAATGAGATTCATATTCTTGACCCATCTAGTGCCCCAATTTTGTCATCAAAAGATGTATCTAGTCGTTTCTCAAGGAAACCTTGAGCATAAAAGTTACCCCCCTTGACCTCAAAAAAATTTTCATGTTGTTGTTTCATCAATCAGTGCCTCATATTAGGATTTATGGCATCTCCTCTCCTTGGAAAGCATGTTGTTGGTTGAAAGTGACCAGTCATTCTTCCATTTAGTGGATGCTTTCTACCTCTTTGTTAGGAAAAATCTTGTGAGTTTGGTCCTTGTGTTAAGGTTGTAGAGGTTAATTGTTGATTTGATTGGGGTGATTGTACCCTCATCCTAATCCTTATCTCAAAAATCAACAATATCATCATCTAGTCAAACAATCTCAACTCCTAGGCTTTTCATCATCAGTGGTGTAAAGTTTGTTTTGGATGATGATTGAAGGGTGATTTTTCCCTCATCCTATCCTTGTGTGGTGTTGCAAGAGAAGACAATCAATGGTTAGTACTTTTTGTCATTGGGTGTTGTCCCATCTCTCATAGGTTCATTATGGTGGATTTATCCCATGATTTTTTAGTCTTGTAATGTCATAAATTTCATACCCTATAATTTCACCACATAAGCCTCCCCTATAGATTAATAAAAATCAATAATACAATATAATATTTAATTCTTTAAGATTCTTATATTTTACCAAATATACATATGATTCCTTGACCCTTAGTCCAATTTCTTCCAAACAAACATACCACGTGTAGATGTCTGCACAATATGCTATCATCTTGTGTCGACTTGAATTTCATCATTAGAATACTACCTGCAACATGTTAGTTTCACAAAATACAAAGGAAATGCTACAGGAAATCCAAACTCAACCAATGCAACTACATGAAATTGATATTAAAATAAAAATACTAATTTTTACCTTCATGATTTAAGTTTCATTGTGTCCTAACTCCACTATTCCTGGTTGCAGATGGTGTGCTCTTAGACAAGCACTGATAGCTTCCAAGATGGCATATGAAGAATGAATTGATAACTGATAGTTAACTGATACTATGATATGCAATGCTAAATGACTATGCTAAATGACTATGTTATTTTCTTCAAGATTAAAACTCACTGATGCATAAGTTTTTACAGATGATTAGCTTGAAAAATCATTTGAAGACTAACTCTTTCTCAACTCAAACTCTTGATTTTATAGACTTTGAGAGGATAAGATGATGTGGCTTGGATCAACGGTCATGATCAGATCTGCAGATTTGGATGGCTATGAGAAAAGGTGAAGGTTCAGAGAAAGGGGGAAGGAGAAGACAAGTGTCACTCATCTCACCTTGACTGGGTTGCTGAGTGAGGGAATCTAGGGTTGGTTGGAGAAGATTTAGGCATGAGAGGACAAGTGGACTCAAGTCCTTCCTAAGATGTAGGGATGTTGGAGATAATATAGAAGAAGGCTAGGAAATATGTGTACGTACACAATATTTCATTAAATTTGGAGGTTGGAGATAAATAATGAATTAATATTTAAGAAATATTAATATCTTTAGCCACATGATTGATGAGTTGACAAGGGAAAGATGAAGTGGAGATAAAAGAATGAGTTGGAAAAGAGATTAAATAATTAAGATTTATTTAATATTTTGAGACTATAGGATAGAAGAATAATCATTAAATATTAGATATTTGAATGATTGGGGAAATAATTAAATATTTAGATATTCAATTAATTGATTAGAAGAATAATTAAATATTAGATATTTAATTAATTAGAGGAATAGGATAGATGAATCAATTAATAAAATATTTCAATTAAATTAATTAATAGAAAGACACGAAATGAATTAAATAAATTAATCTTTTCAAATTAACTATTTAATAGAGGTCTAAGACATGGGGATCCCATCTCCCTATCTTGTTCACTATTTTAGTTGAAAGTTTAGGTAGATATATTATAAAAAATGTGGAAGATGGAAAACTTAAAGGCCTTAAACCTTCATCTTCCAACATAACCTGTACTCATGAACAGTGTGCTTATGATTCGATTACTATGGGGGAAGCTACTATTAGGGAAGCAAGAAATATGAAGAATGCTATGGACTCCTATAAAACTGCTTTTGGCCAAAAAATTAATTGGGATAAGAGCTCTTTGTTCTTCATCAATACCCCTATTGAAAGACAAATAAGGATTGAAAGAATCCTTAGATGTAAAATTTCAGAGTTTCCTTCAACCTATTTGGGGCTTCCACTTTGTTTAAAGCCTTCGGAGAATTTCTGGATGATGTTGGTTGGTAGATTCAATTCTAAATTGGCTGGTTGGAAAGGAGCTATCCTTAGCCAAGCGGGCAAGGTAACGTTGCTTAAAGCTACTCGTCAAAATTTGCCTATTTATGCCCTTAGTCTATTTAAAATCTCCAAAAAGTTTGCGGAGGCAATTGAAAGAATTCAAAAAAAATTCCTTTGGTCGAGAGTGGAAGACAAAACTAGAAACCCCTTATTGCTTGGAACAAAATTTGTACTCCTAAGGCTTTTGGGGGGTTGCGTTTAAGGAATATTATTTCTATGAATAATGCCTTGTTAGCTAAACAAATTTGGAGAATGAAAGGGGATGAAAGAGAATGGAATTTAATTTGGAAAAAGAAATACCTTTATATGCAACCATCTGAAGAAGAATTTCTGGAAAACTATTTTTTTGTTGAAGGCTCTGCAATTTGGAATGCAGTTCAAATGGCTAAAAGTTGGGCTGCAGCTGGAAGAATGTGGAAATTGGGGAATGGAAGAATTATTAGATTTTGGGAAGACATATGGCTCTTGGATAAACCTCTGAAGGATATTCCTATTCTTAAGGAATGGAAAGATTGGTTCAAAATTAGGTATGGTGGCTCTGTTAGAGACTATTGGAGAAACGGGAAGTGGATTGAGTTCAACCAGCAATGTCCGGGATTAAAGTATCTTGAGATTATGCTTTCTTCTAAAAAATTTAGGGACAATGTGGAGGATAGTCTGATTTGGAGGGAGACTTCGGATGGGAATTATTTTGTGTCTTCGGCAGTGGCTATTCACAACAAAGTTCTAGAAGAGATTCCTTTGTGGGCTAAAGTGTGGATAAAGAAGTTGATACCCAAAATTAATATCTTCTTTTGGATTTTTATCCAAAACAAGGTGTTGACTCTTGATAACCTCCAAAAGCATGGATTTTTGTTTCCTAACAAGTGTCCTCTTTGTTGCAAGGAAGAGGAGTTTTCTTGTCATGTCCTCTACCAGAGCACTTTCAGTCAGGAAATCTGGAATATTATTTTTAGTAGGTGGAAGCTGAGCTGGGTTTTCCCGAATTCTCTGGGAGAGTTCTGGCAACAATGGTACTGTCCTAATTCCAACCCTAAGAATGTTGAGCTATGGAAACTTACTCTCCCTAATGTTATATGGAATATCTAGAAGGAGCACAACAACAAGATTGTTAGGGATAAAAGTGCTAACCCTGGAGTAGTGGTGGATAAAATCTATAGAGGGATATTTGAATGTTTAAATGGAACTGATCATGGTCTAGCTACTAAAGAGAACTTTAATGACAGATGGAACCTCTCTAATTTCAAATCTAGTAAGGATAAGGGTAGGGATGGTCTTGTATGGTGTTTTCCATCTCAGGGATGGATTAAGGCCAACTTTGATGGGGCATCTAAGGGGAACCCGGGTAAAGCTGGTTATGGGGGCATTGTTAGGAATTTTGCTGGAAGTTGCCTTGTGGCAGTTGCAGGACTTCTGGGTAATCAAACTAGTCATTATGTTGAAGCCTCTGCAACTTTGAATACTTTGATTATTGCAAAAAATCTAAATCATGATAACTTATGGCTGGAGGGAGACTCTCTAAACATTATTAAGTGCTTTAAGGGAGAAACTGAGCCATCGTGGTCTATAGAAAATATATTTTTTAAAGCTAGAGAAATTATTGCTAGCTTTAAATTTATTATAATTGAACATGCCTTTAGAGAAAAAAATTTGGTTGCGGATGGTCTAGCAAACCAAGGCATAATTTTCAAAGTTCAAAGTATATGGTATGGGGAAGTTAATATTAATTTTAATATTAAAGATCTTATAAGAAAGGACAGATTCATGGGGAAAGATGGATCACATGATTAATCATGAAAGTTTTAATGAGTAATCTTCACATTTATAGAAAGGTAATGATGACACGGAAGAATGGCATAATCCTAATCAGAGCTATTAATCTTCCGCACACTTTGTGGGTTAACATTTTCAAAATTTTGAGTCATTTGGAAGGAAGCTCCAAAATTGCAGAAGACCAGACTTGGTATAACGAATTTGAAAATGGGGGTGGATCTAAGGAGATAGGAACCAGATAACATTTCTAGATGGAAGGAAATGCCAAAGGTATGGACTAAGCTGGAGAAAGGGTTCATGATGAATTTCATGGAGAAGCTGGTAGATTATGATAAAGGCAGAGTTAACCTAGTAGTCACCAAAGTCACTGAAAACTGGATTAACGGTTCTTTCAAAATTCATGGTGTGAGGTTCAAGATGGATGCAGACCTCATTGCGATGGGAACAGGTATGCCCCACTCGGGTCTTAATTTTTTTAGAGACTTGAAAGTTTCTAATAATGCGGTTAAGCTTTTTCTGCGCAAAGAGAAGGAGAGGGCAAAAATTGGTAAAGCTACGGGGGGTATTATGATGCTTCCAACATTAAGAAAATTTGGGGCTATGTGGTGAATGCTATTATGGAATACATTACTATGGAGGGTCATTTTACTAGGGTCCACACATACTATTTTGTGATTTTAAATCATTTCAGGCATGAGAAGAGTATTTCCCTGCCCTACTACCTCTTTAGGTCTTTGTCGAGGTCTCTTAATAAGCATAGCAAGAACCCTTCAACTCTGGTGCTTCATTGTGGCCTCATTTTGCTCATTTATGAGTACTACAAAATTCTTCCTATCCAGGAAAATAAGAGATTGTCTGTGTCTCTGGGGAAAGGTAAGAGGAAGATGGAGGAAGGTGGGCCTAGCAAGGAAGAGTCGACTCAAAGCAAAAAGGGCAAAAAAGCAACTGGGTTGAAAATTCAAGAGGACAAGGATAATCAAATGAAGACAGAGATTGACTCAGAGGATATTGGAAAACATGGTAGTGAGATGGAAACTAATGAGTCTAGAGGAGAGGAAAGCTGGAAAGAAGAGGAAGTGGGGGATGAGGAAGGAGGAGCTGAGGACGTTTCTGATCATGATAGTCCTACCCACAGTGTTAGTTTAGGTACTGTCAATAGCCAGCCAATGGAGGAGCAGGACAATAAGATTAATGAGGAAAAAGAAATGGATATTGAGCAGGAGAAGAATAAGGAATTTGAGCAGGAGATGGACAAGGAGAATTAAAGCAAGGATAAGGATTATGCTGGAGAAGGGTTGATTATGGATAATCTCAAAAATCTATCTGAGGCTAGAATGGATTTTGACAGGTGGGCTTATGAAGGAATCAAGAACCTAGAAAAAAATGGGAAGTAGTGGAAAGAGAAAAGGAAGAAAGATGATAGGGATTAGGAGCAGTGGAAGAAGGATATGGAGGAAAAAGCAAAGAAGCTGGAAGCTCAGATTGGTAATCTGGAGGAAGGAAAAACTGCTATGAAAAACCTTTTGGTAATGATTCCGGATATCCTTACCACTGTTACTAAGAACTTAGAGGAAATCTCTAAGGTCCCTGAGGGATCCAGCACTCCCAAACCCATCATGGACCTTGATATTGATGAGGATGCAATTGAGACAGGGACTGTGGAAAGTGCTCCTAGTGGCGCGACAAAGAGAACAAGGGCGAGCATGAAGAAAGTTGTGGTGGCCTCTTCTAAGGAAATCCCTAAACTTAGGGATAATATTAAAGAATTGCATGGGATTAGCGGAAATCTCGCTAATACCCTGAAAAACATTAAGTAGTTTGTTTTCTGTCTTTTGTCTATTTTGGTTGGATGTTGTTGGTTCTGTGGGGCTTTTTTGTTGGATATTGCATGTTTCTATGCTGGTTTTTTAGTTGTTTATTTCTTCATGTTTCTTAATGCTTTAATTTCTTAAGGATCTTTTGTAAAGGGTTTCGGGATCCCTTCAAAACTTGCTTTTCCCATAATAAAAAACTATTTAATAGAGGAATAAATATTAAATAAATATAAAATATTTATTTAATCTCTCGTAGCCATTTTAATGTGTATACACATCCCATGAAAACTAATGACTACATTGACCATTGGAGCATTACACTCTCCTTATTTTAGAACTATAACACCTTTTTCAGCTTTCTTAGGCGTTAGAGACAAATCCGACCATATTATTTTGGATTTTAAGCCTCAATTTTCCTCCATTTGGTCATTCATTCACTCTCTCTTAGAGTTTTGTAAGCTCTCACTTATTCTAGACACACCATCTCTACAACATTATTGCTTCTCTCTCAACAAAAATATACAAGTCTCTCATTTTTGCATTGAGACCATTATTAAAGCTTTGGATATTGCTCCTTTCTTGTGGCATTCATGTGAAGGCAACACTACCCTTGGACAATTTGTCTCCCTTTGTTAAAAGGTGGTGACTAGTGCCTTTAAAGCTCTTTTAAAATATATTGCATTGTATTCTATTTTGTAGAACATTGTTCTTTCATTTGTGTCTTTGTATTTCTTTTGTCTCTTAATTCATCTTGGCTATCCATCGAGGAAAAAACACCAAAATAGGGGTTTGACTACAACAAGCCCCTATACAACCACCCCAATATTTCTATTGTTCTTATATGTGCGGGTCTTGAAGGGAGATCAATTTTGTGTAATCTCTTACAACTTTCTATCCTTTTGGGTGATCTTTAGATCCTTTTTCCTTTTACATTATTTTACTTGGTTTTATTTAATATATAATTGTAATTGTTTGTTATACTATGAAATTGTGGTATTTTTTGACCTTGGAATGTGAAGGGTTGTATTGTCATTTTCTTTTGACAGATTTTATTTGTTTGTATGGAATACCAATGCATCACATAAATGTTTAGGATAGATAGATAGTGTAAGGTAGGTGAGAATTAGGGTTTCACCAATTAAGCTAATAAAACCACTAATCTCACCACATTAATCATTACATTGAAGAAGGGGGTAAATTCAATAGATCTAGCCATAATTCAATTAGGGAAAAGGGTTGAGATATTAATTAGATTTACATATAGGTTGTTTCCTCTTTTGAGTTGAAATTTGTTTTGAATTGTAAATTTTAGGGTAAAGCAATGGATAATTGGAGCAAAACAGTAATAACGGAGTGCTACAGATATCATATGGAGCCATAGACAGAGGTTTGAGAAGAAGAATAAGATCAAAATTTGTTGTTGTTGATTCATGTTGAATTATTGGGACCAGGTGGTAGGTTGCCCTAGTCCTGTAACTCTAAGATAGTAAAGTGGGATCTTTCTTAGATCAGGGAGATGCATAGGATCCACTATCAGAAGATCAGGCAAAATTATTGGGACTAGGGTGGTAGGTCATCCTATTCCTCTACTTTTCGCTCCTGTAAAATTTGAACCTATTTGTCATCATCTATTCTATCAGAATCTTTGATCATAGCTTCTGGATCAATTTCCTACACACAAAGATAGATAAAAAAGAGTGTAGTGGATATGGTTATGCCTTGGGTGAAACCCCAGTTTAGGAATTAACCTTGAAATTGAAATAAAAATATAATTAAATTGCAGCAAGATTTTTTCATTTTGAGGGAAAGGCTAGATCTAAAATTGAATGCTTTTAAGTGAAGTTGATACCTTGATGAAACTTGCTCAAATCCCCATACAACCTAGTTTAGGATGCCATCTTGAATGTTTAAACTTGACTTAACCTCTCCTTCAATTCTTGACAAATGCTTGATTGCTTACTCACTCTAATTGAATTGAGAGATACATCATAGGCTTTATCCAACTTATGCTTAGTAGACATCATAGACTTCAAATGAGAGGGGTAGGCCTCCTTTTATACTTAACAATCCAAAAATTATTTGAATTTTTAAATTAGGTTGACATGGGACCTAAATTCATACCCACTTGATGTGACCTTTATTGGGACCAAATTTAGGTCCTAAATAGGAGGACCAAGGTAATTTGGTTCCTTGGTCCTAAGCTAGGACCATGCTGCCCTAGTGCCCTAGTCTTGGAAATTAGACTTAAACTTGGACATGAGGCAGAAGGGGGATTGTAGATTCAAAGAAAATATCGGGCACTAAGAGTTAGAACAGCAAGGTGAGGTCCAGGTGAGGATGAAATTGTATGCAGATACAATCTATGATGTTGCATTAGCCTCCACTTTAGCGGGAGTATGAGACTACACCCATACTCACGGTAAAGTACAAAGTCACATTGAAAAACTTTCACAAGGATAGCAAAGAGACAAGACACACCAAGCCCCTAGGGACTTTAGTATTGTATTAATCTAATATCAAGATAAAAGGGACAACACATGAAAGGGAAAGAGCATGACTATGCTAGTCTAGTAATATTTTTGCTTACGATGAGTCATGAAAAAGAAAATTTTGAAATAACAAAGCAAAAGCTCAGTTTGTAAAGTAGCTTGAATATTGAATTGAATTTAAAACATGTCATTGGTGTGTGCATAAAGTGTAACATTGAGCAGAGAGTATACCCCCACGTTAAAGAGATTTTGTATGCCTTATCAAGAGAAATAGCTTCAAGGTGGCACACATAAAAAACTAAAGCATGTTACCACAATGAGATGTCCCCAAGAAAGGACCAATCAAAGGATAGTGATCATAATGCACATAAGAGAATTCACTAACTTTAGGGTTATTAATGCACTTGTGATAAATAATGTATATCAAGAATAATTGTATTCAATTGACCTCATCCCCCAAAGGTAGTGGAACTATGAACATAATGGTAGAAGAGAACAAGAGATAACAAACAAATGTCTTTTTGAGTAAACATGAAAGACACCAATAAGGAGATCTCAATGCTTTGCATTGTCCCCAATTAGACAACAAAAGAGCACATTTACAAATAATAGTACATGTATGACATAACATAGATACGACATATAGAAGAACTAAGATACAAATAGAGGAATTCCACAATGGATTCAACCTTTTTATCACCTTGCATTAACAAAGTAACAAGGGTCATCCAAAGAGAACCTAACATAACACAAAAAAAACATATCAAGCAAAACATCATAGGGAATCACATTACAAACAAGCAAACACACAAAAGAGAATCCATGACACGAATGAAGCTAGTCAATAAAACCATCTGCCTCCCAATCTTGCTTAACATCATTTAGGGATGGTGGAAAAGATGCAAGAGGGGCCACAAAAAGAATGATAGATGGAGCTATTGCAAGATCCAAGCAAGGACCATGCTCTAATGATGAATCACTTTTTTTGTCACTAGGAGCTAGGGTTAATGCTTTTGGAAAACATGGATATAACTCATGATTAATCTCAACAAGCGCATACATATCACCAAAATGATTAGGATCATTAGCGTTAGCATGAACAACATTATTAATATCATCTAAACTAATCATAATAGGATCTTTAACATGAAAATAAATTGAACCATCATTTTTCATGAGCATTTTTCATTTAGGTTATTTAACTTCCTCCCTAGGGTTAGGCGAAGGTTGGATAAATGGGACCAAGTCAACATTTTTTCTCTTTGAGGAGGAAAGGGTTTGGGAAGCAAGATCATGAGCCTTAGCACAACGTCTTTGTCATTGTTCTCATGCACAAAGATTCCTTTTAGTTTTAATTGAAACTTTCAAAGGTTGAGGATCAATTGACATAGGCTTTTTTCTTCCCTTATAGTGGGGAGAACAAAAGAAACCCTGATAGGTTGATAAAGATGTGATTCCAAGCGCTTTCCTTTATAAGATGTAGGAGGTGGGACTGTGGCATATATAGGAGGAATAGAAGGAGTAGGAAGAAGACTAGGTTCATTATGAGGAAGAGAAATCTCTATGGGTTTAGGATCTCTAGGTTTACTCAAGGCTATTATCATCTCATTTTTCCATTTTCATAAGATAAGAAAAGAATGTCATTTTGAGGCTTTAAGGGCTTAGGTTGTTTTGGCCAAAAGTAATCAAGAATGAAATTTCTACACTTCATTATGGGTTGGTAAGGTTATGATTAACTGTTATAATAGTGTCATTATGAGGGAATTTCAAACATTTATGAATTGTAGAAGGGATAGCTTTCATGGAAGAGAGCCAAGGGTGTCCCAACTTCACACAAAATTGATTAAATGTAGGAATAATAGCATAGGTGGCATATAAGCACTTAGTACCAACCTTAACAGGAAGAGTAATAGAACCAATATTAGGGCAATAAAAATCATTATACACCTCAACCATAACATCATATTTATCATATGTTACTTGATGTAATTGTTGAGCAAAAAGGTGTTCATCAGTGTTCACATTTACCATACATATTGGATCAATGAGCACCCCTCATGAGAGTTTATCTTTTATCTTAGCAATAATATATAATGAGTCGTTAGGTTCAATAATAGTCTCACAATGATTGAAAGCAATGCATAGGTCTTTTATAGGTTTAAGTCTGTAAATGAGTTTTGTTAGACAAAATGAACCACTAAGAAGGGGGGGGGTGAATCAGTGGTTCTCAACCTGTTTCCCTTTAACTGAATTATGTGAGTATACCGGTTAGTAGGGAGACTAATCACAAAAGTAGTCACACAAAGGGATGTCACATAACACCAGTATGTACAAGGAAAACCCAGGATGGGAAAAACCTCGGTGAGAAATGTTGTTGGAGTCTACTGCTCCAATCCAACCTCACAATCAAAACTATGTTACAACATTTAGGGCTACAACCCAAGGAGCTACAACCCCTGATTTAGGGCACCAACCCAAGAAGCACCAACCCCTAAATTGTTTATGGGCTACAAATCAAAGGAGCTACAACCCCTGATTTAGGGCACCAACCCAAGGAGCACCAACCCCTGCATCAAGATACAACTCAGTGTTCACAAAGATAACTTCAAATACAAAAGTAGTTATAATGTTACAAGTGAATCTTGTAACCATTTTATATACCTTACTTTGTCGGTGAGATATCTTCTCTACTACACCAATACACTTATCCTGTTGCTTCACTATCGGTAAAATCTACCAGTTCACCACTACTCTCCTTCTGCTCTATTGGATCTCCTCCTCACTACTCTTCTCTTCACCGGTACTACACTCTGTTGCTCCACTATCTGCCTTCTTTGCAACTTCCTTCACTTCTGCTATGCCGGTATGGACACTATCGATTCTGCACTGCTACCTGTTGAATACTTCAACTTGGTTCTCCCTCACACTCAGTCTCTTCTTAGATATTCGTTGAGCACTTGACTGATTTTCTCTCACATGCAGAAGTAACACTCAATTACTTTGTAGTAGCACTCTCTTCTTCTATGCAACAACTCTACTCTCTCATCCAGCTGCAACCATCTCTAATTTTGGCTTGCATATTTATAGATTGGTTTTCCCGCCATAAACCAATTCAAACTTTGAGTGGTTAGGGTTTCCTCACTTACCTTGAGGAAAACCAAATCCAATCAGATCTTGCTCGATATGATCACCCAAACAGTTGTTTCCTCATCACTGCTATTGTCTTGCCTTCTTGATTACGCCTTCTATCTTTAGCAATCTGCTTTTTACCTTGTCGGCTGATATCTTGATCAAACACCAAGATTGGTCTTTTTGTTTCCTTCATCCACCTTGATCTCCTCAATCAATTACTCTTAGTCATCTCTTATTTGTCCTCTAGACCTCAAGCCGCAAACCTCTGCAATGGCTTTGCAACATGTCCCGTGATTTGTGGGATCTGCCATTAATGTTGACCAACTCCCCAACTACTTCGTCGGTGTTCATTCCATCTATCATAGCATGCAAGTCTGCCACCTTGACTCCATGTGGCATCCATGTCGATCAACTGCCAGCTTAGATCCATGTCAGTCCAGTTAGGATCACTGACCAAACACTCTGCTAATTCATCTTCTTTGGCAGTTAAACCCTCAAACCGGTTTGTCATCAACCTTGCACTCTGCTTCTCTTCCGGTGAACTACTCAAATAGTCAGCACTCTTGCTAACCTATCTTATTCACATCTTCATTAGATGGGGAGTCTTCTTCATCTACACCTTGTCCATATTAACAGTGACTATTCATACTGGTGAAACCTCTTGATGACACCATGTCATCAATCTTCAACGAACTCCATTTTCAATCCAGCCCTTCTACTCTGATCGGCTCGAACCATATCTTAGCCAGTTTTTCAAGTTGACATACCCATCACACTTTATTTATACTGGCATCTCAACATGCCTTCTCAGTCGGTCCAGTGCATATCCCTGATTTCATGCACTTGATGCACACATCTTCTTCCCTATCTCACAAAACTATGATGCACACAATGCATGATAGGAGATAAGCTCCACTCACCAGTGGAATGACACCTTGTCTTCTGCATCCTACAATGTACTCATGTGACTTCCCTATTTGAGCAACATATCTTCAAAGCAGGCACATGTGATCCGGTGTGGGCACATTCACTATCATTCATTGCTTCTCATGATGACTGCATCTTCATCCAGTGGGAGTCTTATTGTTTTGCAACTTCACAGCATACCTATGATCTGTTCATTCTTCTCCTCTAGTGTTGATGTGATTCAGGTAACATTCTGCCTCTTCATCACAAACAACAACTCAAGAACCTTGGCCATCCAGCTTGTATACTAGTCATGAGCTTTGTAGGCTGACAACCACTCACTTGGTTGATCTATCTTCTCCATGTCAACACATCACTTACCAGTTGACATCCTTTCCTTACTAGTGATATATTGTATTGGTACTGATCATCTTGCCAACTCATCCACACACATCAGACACTAACTTGTGTACCGGTGACTCTAGTGATCATTCATCCTTACCTTACCGGTGTCCTGCAACACAAGGTGATATCAAAGATATCTCAACCTGTACTCCTCCTTGACAATGTTGCACATACATCACTCATACCAGTAGTCATTCCATACTGGTTAACATCAATGAAAACACAATGCCAACATGTTTCACAACATTATTAGATTCTACACCAGGTTCATTAGGAGAGAAAGCAACTGGCTCAAACTCAACAACATTGGTAGAAAGAGAAGGCAACGAATTAGTGAAGATTTGGAGGTTTTGGTTAAGAGGAGATATGAACTTATTCCCTTTGTCATTCATGCTAATTATAGATGTAACATTGTTATTAATAAAGTCTTAAATTTTATTCCTCGACTGGTAACATTTTTCAATGTCGTGACTTGGTTGATGATGATATTAACAAAAGGCTTTAGGATCATGGGAAGTTGGTAATGGTTTATAATAGTCAATTGGTTTGATGGGAGGAAGTTGCAACACATTAGCATTCATCAACCTCAACATTATACTATGAAAAGACTCAGAGATTTAATTCTTTTCTAAAGCATTTAAATAAAGAGGCCACACTTAGCGTCATGGTTGCCACTTGAGTGTTGATGTTGTCACTTGTCTTGATGAAACCTTTGTTGTGTTTACTCTTCATAAACGATTGTTGAGCGCTCTCATTCTTATCAACCAGAGTCATTGAAGAGGATAATTCAAATTGACTCACTTGAAGCTGATAATTATGAAGCACTACACACAAATGCGTAAAAGAAGTAAACTCAGAAAATAGAAGCTTATCTCTAATACCCTTTTGTAAATTAACAATGAAAATTATTTGAACATCATGATTAGGCACATGGTAAGCAATTTGTGAATGCAAATGTTTATTTCTACCAATAAAATTAGTCACTTTTTCTTTAACTCCTTACTTACAATGAATCAAATCAGTCAAAGTAATCTAAGACCAATGTTATTTTAAAATTATTAAATGAAAACATTAGCCAATTGCTGAAAAGAAGTAATAGAATAAGAAGACAAATAAAAATACCATGAGTCGTTGATCATGAAAAAAATCACTACACAAGGTTTAAAATGTCTTCACATGAGTCAAGGGATCACCTTTTCCATTGTATAACTCCAATTGGGGAATTTCCACATGCTTAGGAGGAAACACATAAAAAACTTCATCAAATAGTGGGCTCGCTACATCAAATGTGAGAAAATTAAATTTGGATTGAGTTAAAGAAGCCAATTGGTGTTGTAAGGATGAAACAGTTTGAGCTAATCTATTAATAGTTGCTTCAGTGGATAAAATGGAATCTGACATATTGGATTGTGATGGAGGAGTATTATTCTTGTAAGTGGAGGTTGAGAATAAGGAGGGGGAATATTATGGTATGTTGGTAAGGGGGATGGTTGTGAAACAAATAGAAGACACATAGAAGGAGGTATGCACGAATATTGATTAATAGGATTTCCCCCAAGACTAACATATTTAGGATTAACATTTTGTGTGGAAGTAGTAATGATAGAAGATATAAATATAAGAACACTGGGCAAGGATGTAGCCATAGGAATGGAATTGTTAACTTGGCTAGTGAGTTGAGAGTAACCAAGAACTTTGGCACAACTTTTGATTGCCATAATATTGGTATCAACAATATGAGAAAGGCCACACAACACATCCACACCTAACTTATCACTTTGAACCATTCTTTTTAATCCTTCAATCAAGGGGATTGCCTCACTATATGAGCATTGTTGACCCATCCATTGTTTTTCAAATTCATTATCAATCTTCTCCAATTGGTCAATAGTAATATTAATTATTGATTCATCCTCCTCATGAGAAGTATGTGGTGAATGAGGATATATGATATTAGGTATGTCATTTGTTGGATTAGAGGAAGCACCAAGATTCACATGGAATAGGTTAGTCAATTGAGGTTCCATGTCCTTAGTGTTTAAACCTTGGGAAGCCCTAAGTCTATAACTTTTTATCATTGGAATATTGTATCTAGGACTAAAGGTAACAATACTCATGCACAAAGAGGGCAACATTGAATGCAAAGATTTGAAATGTAAACTATGATTAAACAATTCAATTTCTTTGTAAAATAATTGATTACCCAACGAATTAAGAAATGTGGAATAGGATATTGAACATTAGATGCATCTAAATCTGAACATAACATGTCATAGCAATTAGATCTAAAAATACAATTGAAAAATTATGCAACCCACAAGTCAATTTTAGAAGAATAAATTAAGGTTTTTTTATGAATTAAACCTCAAAATTTATGTAATTCAATTGCATATATGTTCTACAAGTGCAAATATTAATTTTTAAGTGCATACAAATACGATTTGAGATAATAAATAAAAAATAAGCATAATAAATAAAAAATAAGCATGAAGCAAGTCGGGGTTCACAAAAAATGTAAGGTAGGGGAAAATGAGAGTTTCACCTATTAAGATAATAAAACCACTTATCTCACCACATCATCCATTACATTGAAAAGGGGGGGGTAAATTCAATAGATCTAGCCACAATTCAATTAGGGAAAAGGGTTGAGATATTAATTACATTTACTTATACGTTTTCTCTCCTTTTGAGTTGAAATTTGATTTGAATTGTAAATTTTAGGGTAAAGTAATAAATAATTGCAACAAAACAGTAATAAAAGAGTGCTATAGATGTCAAACAAAGCCACAAACAAATATCTAAGAAGAACAATAGGATCAAAGCTTGTTGCTATATATTTTGGGCTAAACTATCAAGATTGGGGTAGTAGGTCACCCTAGTCTTGAAACTCTGAGACATGCAAGCAAGATCTTTTCTAGATCAATGAGATGCATAGGATCCACTCTCAGAAGATTGGGAAAAAATCTTGAGACCAGGGTGGTAGGTCATCCTAGTTGTCCGATTTTTGCTCTTGTAAAAGTTGAACCTGTTTATCATCATCTATTCTATCGAAATCTTCAGTCAAAACTCTAGATCAATTCCCTACATACAAAGAGAGGGAGACAGAGAGAGAAATGGGTTGTGGATAGGGTTTTCCTTTGGTTAAATCTCGGTTTAAGAATTAACATTGAAATTGAAATGGAAATAGAATTGAATTGCAGAACTTAGATGCTTTCCTTTTGAGGGAAAGGCTAGATCTGAAATTGAATGCTTGTAATTGAAGTTGATACCTCGATGAAGCTTACTTAAATCCTCATACAAGGGTTTAGATTGTCATAGAATGTCTTCTATTGGAAATATAAGTTTGTGTTGTTGTCATTAATTTTTTCATTGATGTCAGACTTGGTTTCCTAGATGGATTCTACTCTGTATGTATCTTGTGTTGGTATTGCAGTTGGTGGAAATATTTTGATGTTGGTTGTGGCAATATGCAAAAAGAGTTTTTTATGTCTCATTGACAGATTGGTTTGGTTTTCTAGTTTGTGTAATATTACTAGTCTGGAAATTCATCAGTGGTGTCTAGATATGTTGAAGCTTATGTTAAAGTTTAGAGGACATGATTATATGATTCTTATAGTATTCTCAATATGATTATCTTGTGGTGTTGGTTCTTTGCAAGTGAGTTATGTTGATTTGGGTATGATATATTTAGTTATGTTGTGGTTTTGTGTGTTCGATTGGTTTATCTTATTTGGATCATGGTTTTGATCCATATATGTTATAGATGACAAGTTTGGATAGTGTTATGGGTCTCACCTTGGTGTGTAGATATCTGCATGGAGTATCTTGCATCGGAAGATATCTTTTTGGTCCACTATTTGACAAGCTTTAATGCCTATCTACATGTTACGTTTGGTGTTGACCTTGGAAGTTGTGTTAGTGTGTCCAGATCATTGGATTTGTCTTGGAAGGATGTTTTATGATGTATTTGGGTCCCCTTTTTCTCCTAGAGTGGTTTGTCTTGAGTATTTTTGGTCTGGGTGGCTTATTCTATTTTGGCCGACCCTCGATTAGGTTTTTTATGTTCTATTTCATATTTAAGGAGTGCAGATGGATGAGTTAAGTAGAAGAATGTGTGGAATGTGTATGAGTTGATGAGAAGTGTATGTGAATGATATGCAAGCAGATTTGAGTTTGTGAGTGTGTGAAAGTCATATTGTGAAGATTGTTGAAGGTGATATATTTAGAAAGACAATGTCCAGAGACAAAGATTGTGTTTAGAGGTGTTTTCCATGATATTGGCCACTTGATTTTGTTGTTCAAGGATAATGTAGTGCCCCTCCCTGATTCATCTTTACTTTTTGTGCATCGATTGACATAGATATAGAGTAGACTATTTTATGATGATTTTGATAGATGGTTATGGATTTATCTATGGTTTGGATTCCCTATGGTTGATGATAGACGTATCATATTTGCAGTTGACATTATGATGATGATATTCATGGATTCTTTTGATGATGGACTCTTATTTGATGATCTATATGAATATGTGAGATTCACATTTTCTTATGGGGATATGATGGTTTCATACTATGCACTAACCCAACTTCATGATTATATTGGATGAGTTGATGTGATTGTCATACTAGTGTATTCATGATAGAGATGATGTCATATCACTCATTGTGAGCATAATATGATGGTGTGATTCTCTTCGCTTGCCTAATCATTTATGATATATGTTATCGTACATGTATTGGTGGTGACAGGTTTACAAGTACCAGACATTGACTCCAACTAGCTTCACAAGTCTGAGCGTGTCTTTATCCCAATGGTAAGTTGATCGGAGGTGACATGAGATCCCATTCTACACTCTAGGTTTAAGTTGGTAATCTATTAGTCGTGGTATGTGGTTAGAGTTGTCTCATGGTATTTTATGTTACCTTGTATCAGGATGCTCGAGGAGTTGTGATTATTGGTGGATTGAATTATTAATTAGTAATCAGTGTTTTTTAAATTTATTTATTGATTTATATTTATTTGGATATTTATTATTTATTGTGTAATTATTATTTCTAATGTTGTTATTTATGGTTTTATATTTAATTGCGGTACTTATTTATATTACCTTTTATTTATTTTATATATTGGGCTTTTATATTTTATTGTGCCTATAATTTATTTAATTATTGGTTATTTATATTATTATATTTCCTTTGTTACCATTTGGGTTAATTAAATATTATATAACCTACCTACCCTATTTTACTATTGGTTAAGAAGATTCGGGTAAGTTATATATAACCTACCTACCCTATTTTAATATTATATAACCTACCTACCCTATATAACCTACCTACCCTATTAAATATTATATAACCTACCTACCCTATTTTACTATTGGTTAAGAAGATTCGGGTAAGTTAATTAAATATTATTTTATATTCTTACCTTTATATATGAAGAAGGTTGGTATGAAATATAATATTTTTAATTATGTTGAATGGTCGATATATTCTTTGGTTTCTAAATGTATTATATTTATTGAATTTCCTAAGTATTGTCGGTGGTTGGCCTTTTGGAGAGTTTTCATTGTTGAAGAATTTGGGATTTGCTCTTGAAGCTTGGTTTTGGGTTGGATTTTTGTTGAGGATTGCGCTTCTATAAGTTTCTTTACCATAACTTCTATATTTGCAGGTTGGTGGTTTATCTCTCCTTGCATTTTGATTTTGAAAAGATTGTCTGCTCTATGAGTGAGAGTAAGATTGTTGCTGGGATGAGATTGATAATGTTATGAGAATTTTTATATAGCTTAAATATATAGATTGTTGTTAGGATGGGATTGATAATGTTATGAGAATATTTATTATAATATATATATATATATATATATATATATATATATATATATATATATATATATAAGCTATTAAAGTATTCTTCACCATTACTTGTTGGAGAGAGTATGTCCTTGTGTGTTGGTGATTTTTTTAGTTGCCTTGCCGAGAGATATGCCCGGGATTGTATGTGAAAACACTTGTTGTGCCCTGACTTGGAGGTCATACTTCTTTGTGTATACCTTGAGTTTATATGTTGTTTTGTGCCCCTTCTGAGTCAATTTGATGTCGTAGATGAGACTTGATATATTTTGGATTGGTTTGCAAAGTCTTGATTTCTGTTTTATTTCTTCTGAAATTCTAGTCAAATGTGCTAAACTTATTGTTGAATGTGTTGTTTCTACAAAGGCGATATTATAATTGGTATATGTGTTATTCTTCGGTGTTTATGCCCTACCCAATCAGGGGAATGCACTAGTCTGACTTGTGCAAAGGCATTGTTCCATGTGTTTGATTTGTTGTCCAATGGGCATATGCATTGTAGGAAATCATATATGCGCTATTAAAATTAATGTGTTGTTCTGGTGTTTGAAAGCACTACAAAATATTTCAAAGGTGCTATACTGCCTTTCATATGCGCTAAATAGTTATTTATAAGCGTTGCTCAGATTAATGAATGTGCTACTCTAGTGAGTGAATGTGCCAGACTGCTTAATTGGTGTTATGCATCAATTTTTTTGGCTTCATGAGTCAGTTTTGATCTTTCTATTTTTGGCATTTTGATAGTCCAGACGCTATGTCTATGTCTTCTGAATGTCCTAAGGTGATCCAAGACTACTTTATTGATCTAAATTGATTATTTTGTATTCTTATGTGATTAAGAAAGATGTTGATACCTTGTTGTTATATTGGGATCTTTGATATTGCGGCTATTGGATGCTTGTGACTTTATGTTTCCTATGTAGTTGTGATATTGACATGGTCATGATTTATTGTTGACATTCATTATGATTGGTACCTTGGTTATTTGGGTTATAGAGCATTTGTGAGCCCTAGAGTTTGTAATGAGATGTTGTTACCCTAAGGTCTAGGTTCGTGATTAGGGAGAGTGGGCTTCCATGAGTCTGTTGAAGTCATGAGGAATGGACCACTAGGATTCCTTGGGTGAGGAGTCAAGGTCTATACCATTGGGATAGCTCATTTGGAAGTTTGTTTATTAATTAAGTGACAACATAACGAATTAATATTAGGTGGGATGGGTAGTAGTAATTCATCTTAATAAGATAAAAAATGTAATAGTGGTACCCCATCTCATGGCCTGGAGTATTGTATAGACTCAAGATGAGGCTTGAGAAGATTTGGTAACCAGATAAACCGAACTCCCTTGATTTCCTCAAAGATTGAGATGGTTCCACATGTGTATCACAGATGCCAGGAACAAGGAGAACAACTTTCCCTACCTAGGGTATCCTATATTGTTGATGATAACTTGTGATGACACTCTTCCCTACATGCAGATCCTAGTTCCTTATGTTGTGATGTTGAGTTACCTCTAGAGGCCTTATGTTTTTGTCTTGAGCTTTTGATTTGGCCATGTGGTGTGTTGGAGTATTGTTCTTGTGGTTTTTATTTGAGGAGGTTTCGTTGTACTCATTGGTTGTTAGGTGTCAGCCTAGATCTAGAGTGGGTGTGGGATCTTGTGTCATCTCCTAGCACGTGGGGTGATTCTAAATGATTCCACATGGTCAAGTGGTTTGATGCCTTCTTCCATTGGGAAGTTCTTCATGGGAAGCTCTTGCGTGTAGATGTGGATTCTTATCTCTTCATCTATTGGATGGACTCTTGGAGTAGATTGATATATTATGATTCATGTGGCATTCAAGAGATAGTTGTATTTGTATATTGAGTATCATACATTGGATGTAAAGATGGTTGTAATCTTATGGGATGGGAATAATGTGATAGAATCGAGATCATAGGACATGTTGTTATATTCCTTGTTAGATCTATGTTGTATCTTGGATATTGTTTATTTATGGAAATATGGATTCAAATTCATGGTTGTATATATGGACATTTGATTAGGCTTGGATGGAATAAAGTTAATTCATTTAATGTTCTTCACCTTAGAACATACTTATGCACTTAGTATTTGTTGAATGTGTACATTTATTTAAGGAAATGGATAGGGATATTTAGCATGGTTTATGATGTTGAGATAGAAGCAGATAACAATATTTAGGAACACTTGGTTTGGTGCTCTTAAAATGAATCTAAATGTATTTAATTGTAATTGTATTACATTGGAATGTATTGGTTTATGGTAGTGTTTATGGTGCCATGTTCTTAATGTTATTATAAGTAATGGCGTTGAGATACCCTAGGGAATGTTATAGAAGAGTTGAATCATTTCCACTTCTATGATGTTCTCTTTTGTTTGTGCTTAAGATGATTATGTGCATATTTGGTAGATTGATGTTTAATTCATATGTGTACTTAGTTGATTATGTTGCATTAATAGATGATGTAAAAAAAATTAATCTCTATTTGTATGTTAGTGTATTTCTCTAGGGTATTTTGGCGGTCATTACATCTAGTATTAGAGCCCGTGTTCATACATTGGGTACTCTAGTTTCATATGCACCCATTGTGCGTAATAGCACTATAACTTGGGTTATCCCTGCTTGTTTTCTTGTTTTAGTTTCCCTAGAATTTCCTTTTATAACTCTTTTGCATCTTACTTAGACAAGATGCCCAGTAGAGGTAGAGGTTGTGGTCGCGTTGGTCATGTGGGTACTTAACAAAATCCTCATCCTGAGGTTTCTGAAGAGTCACATCATGAGGAGAAGAAACAAGATCAATAGGGTGGTGATGCGATTCTATGGTTATTCAATGTGTTTTAGGAGCTTCTTGGTTGTTTAGGGTTGAGATAGGAGGAGAATCAATATGAGTCTCATTACTCTGGTCATGAAGATAGAGAGGAGTATCAGGATTGGGTGAGGGAGCACTCATGTTCACCTCGGAGGAGAGCAGATTCAATACCTGATCAGGATGTGATTGCAGTAGGTCATATGATGGATCTTCTTAGGTCTCGTCCTCCCACTTTTGACGGATCTAGAAGTGGTATGGAGGCAGAGACTTGGCTATTAGATTTGGGTAGGTGTTTTGCTATACACATGTATAGTAGTAACACCAAGGCTAGGTGCACAATCATGTATCTTCATGATTTTGCTTCTACTTAGTAGTTTATGGAGGACCATAAGTTGCATTTGGATATTGTGATTATTTCATGGGAGTTGTTTCTTGAGCAGTTATGTGCTTGTTTCTTGTCAGATATTTGGAGGCAGAGGAAGGCTAATGAGTTTCATGATTTGAGGTAGTAAGATATGATAGTTGAGCAGTACAAGCATACGTTCTTTGAAATTAAGTAGTACGTAGGGATCATGGATGATGAGGCTATGCTTGTGCAACATTTTGTGAGATGTCTTAACGATTGTATCAGTGGTGGGGTTCAGATTCTTGAGTCCAAGACTAAGGAGGTGGTTGTAGAGAAGACACACTTGGTTGAGGAGATCTTGACTTTGGCTTTGAGAGGTGTGCCTAGTGTGTAGACTGTCAGTGCTCCAGCTTCAAGATCAGTTGTGATAGGTGCGTAGACATAGGTATCAAGATTTGCTAGGAGTTATCCTCCCTTGCTCAAGGATGGACGTTTTCAGCAAAACAAGAGTTCTTAGAGTTAAAACATTGCTCGTAGGTAGAGATCACAAACTTATAGGGAGCATAGTAGGCAGTGTGATATTTGGCTTTCATGCCACCCAACCAGTGCAAAGTTCTTAGTATAACTCTAATAGAGGCAGTTTCTAGCAGTCCAGTGCACCTTCAGTTAGTCATGGATTTAGCAAAGGAGGTTTTTTAACTTGTGGTTAACAAGGTCATTTTGTGGTAAACTGCCCTAAAAAATCCTCTCAGATGTCTGTTTAGAGGCCAACAACTTCAGAGCCCACAATAGGAGATGCATGAAGATCTCATTATGTATATGTGGTGGTTGATAACTGTCAAGCTGAGCATCAAGGTACAGTCATAGAGACTTCAGGTGAGATAGGCAGTATTTCTTGCTCAGTATTATTTGATTTTGGTGCTTTAGATTCTTTTATATCTCCATCTCTAATAGAGCGATGTGAACTTTCTGTAGAAAAGAAAGATGATAGGTGGTAGGTGGAGCTAGCTACGGGGTCCAAGATGGTAGTTTTTTCCCTTGTGCATGGTTGTGTATTGAATTTGGGAGTATGCTCCACCACAGTGGACCTTTGTGTTCTCTCTTTGGGGTCCTATGAAGTTGTGTTAGGTATGGATTGGCTTGAAGCTCATTAAACTGAAATTGACTATTGCGGTAAGAGGGTGCAGTGTCTTGATGATAGCGGTAAGAATGTGGAGATAGTGGGTGTGCAACAACCCATTTCTCTTTGCATGATTATGAAACATTGTGTTCTACAGTGTTGTTAGTTATTTGCAATGAGGGCGAATGATTTGGATGAGGAAGAGAGTCATGATGATCTCTTTTATTGTCATCCTATCCTTTAGGAGTTCTCAGATGTATTTCCTAGTGAGATTCTAGGTATGCCACCTAAGCGTGACATTGATTTCCAGATAGACCTTGTCCCTGGAGCAGAGTTTATATCTAAGGCTCCTTATCGAATGACTACTTAGGAGTTGAGTGATTTGAGGTTGTAGTTAGAGGAGCATCTATGTTGTTTGTTAACAAGAAGGATGGATCTCTTCGCTTGTGTATTGATTACCAGTAGCTGACTAAGGTGACGCTGAAGAATTGTTATCCTTTGTCAAGGATTGATGAACTCTTTGATCAGATTAAGGATGCAAAGGTCTTCTCTAAGATAGATCTTAAGTCACTGTATCACCAGTTGAGGATTCATGAGGCGGATATTCATCCTACGACATTTCACACTTGATATGGACATTATGAGTTCACAGTGGTACCTTTGAGGCTTACCAATGCACCCTCAGTGTTCATGAGTTTGATGAATAGAGTTTTTAGGACTTATCTTGATAGATTTGTGCTTGTTTTCCTTGATGATATATTGATCTATTTGAGAATTGTGGAGGAGCATTAGGAGCATATGAGGCAGGTTTTGCAGTGCCTTCATGAGAATTAGTTGTATACCAATATGGCTAAGTGTAAGTTCTTCCAAACCGAGGTTAAGTATCTTGGCCATATTATTTTAGGTGAGGGTATCATAGTGCATCCCTCTAAGAGTCAGGCTATTATGGATTGGCCATTACCTACTAATGTGGGTGAAGTTTGCAGCTTTATGGGCCTTGCATGTTATTATTATTGATTTGTTCAGGGATAATCAAGGATTTCTCATCTTATCACTTCTCTTTAGAGGAAAGGGAAGAAGATCATTTGGTCATATCAGTGTGAGGAAACTTTCCAGATCATCAAGGAGCATTTGACTAGTGCACCTATTTTAGCAGTGCCAAATCCTTTAGGTGATTTTGTGGTGTGCAAGGATGCTTCTTT